>NC_060268.1:25721330-25986117 GCF_021613505.1 Equus quagga | reverse complement strand
GGCTTTGGGGAGAAAAAGGAAAAAAATAAAATCTTTAAAATAAATAAATAAATAAATAAAAATAAAATAAAATGACGTTCATTTTCACAGTGTCTGTCTGGGACAGTTGTGCTCTCTGCAGAATAAAGCACGGTTAGTTTATTTTCATGAACATCAAGGTTATTTTTAGGTACTCTAGAGAGCTGTGCTAACTGGCCAGAGATCAGGATACATACGAACAGATCACTAGTTAGCAGTTGAATCTCTCATGACCAACCAGGTTTTAAATTTCTGTTCACCTCCATAGCTCATCATTGTGTTCCTAGGGTTAGAACTCCAACACAAGGGAGAGCATCTCCATCTAAAATCAACACTTTTTAAGCAAAGCTCTTATGGACCTTCAGAGTGTAAATCCAAAAATTCCAGGTCATTTTCTCTAACCTTTCCTGGGAATTTTTAATAAATTTCCTGGATGGTCGATGGAAGTACAGTCTGGGGACAGTAACTGATATAGTGTGAGATGATATGAAGTTAAGTAATCTTGTTTTTCTTATGCAACTTGTCAAGCTTCTAGGAAATTCTTTGGAAATCTGTGTGATACCACATCCATGCTAAAATATCTCTATCATCAGTTGCCGAATAAAGGGTGTTCTTAGAGTGCAACTGAGCTACAATGCGGATCCAGAGCATGAGGACTATTCCAGAAAAAAAGAGCACTGCAGGATGAATGAGTTGCACTAATGCAATAGTGGCTCCTAGGAAACACCATTTTCTAGCAGCTGTTACTTTCATCAACACTTTCTCAGCAAAATTACCACAGCCTCCTCTGAGAACATTTAATTGGAAGCGTTACTAGTAATCTCTAATAGGAGCCTCTGTAACGGGAATTTTTATGCATTGGCACTACCTTTGAGGATAGGAGACAATATTGAGCTAAGAGAACCTTTCAACCATTCACTCAAAACACCTTTATTGAACCTCTACCATGTGACAAATACTATGGTCAGCGGCAGTGATATAAACTTGAAAAAGGCATAGTCCTTTCCCTCAAGGAACTCACAAACTTCTTGACACGTCAGGCACAAAAATAAAATTATAATAAAATGTATCAAAAAGAAGATATGGATGGGGCATTACAGGAGCAGAGAAAAGGGGCTGCCTTGTTCCTTTCAAAGGTGTTGCCCTCCCCAGAGGTAGCTGGTCTTCCAGCACATCTTCACTGTGGGATGAAAAAAAAATCCTTCAATCATAAAATACCATGAAGTTAGAGGTGCAAAATCCTGCTATCATTTAAGCCTCTTAAAATATCTTAAATTGTAACAAGCATGATACCTATTCCTCTTATATCCTTATATTGAACAAAGTAGGTTAAAAGGCACAGTCACCAGAAAACAGGTGAGCAGGATCAAGGAAACATGGACAGAGATTTTTTTAGTTTCATATAGATGATAGATATTTCCTAAAATAGATGTGCTGTACAAAATCTTCCAGACTCTGAGTACCACAGTCTCCCCCAATGCCAAAAAAGAGGACCCACCGTCTGTGATCTCTGATGCGGGCTGGGTGAGTTAAAGAGTCGAAAGAAAGATTTCTTGGATTCTCAAGGTCTGGCAGTAGTGCTCCTTTATTCAGAGAACATCATGGAGCAGCATGGGGACAGGACCCATGGGCAGTACGAGCTGCAGGCATGGGGACAGGATCCACGGGCAGTAAGAGCTGCAAAGTGTTGAGGGTTAGAGCTGAATTTATAAGGCATAAGCATGTGAGTTATTTCTTTACAAGACAGAGGACAGATCATGAAAAAAAGTTGTTAAAGTGGTATCAGTGCAGGTGGGGTCTGGCTATTGGGTGGTCCTATAACTTTGGATAGAAATCAGATGGGATTAAGTCAGGACGTCCTATGCTTCCCAGAGGATGATATAGATCAGTATGTAGGGCAGGACGCCTTGGGCTTCTCCCTGGGGCAGCCTTGATCCTCATCAATCTCTGTCTCAGATAAATTCTTATACTCAGAGGACTTCAGGAACACATGGAAACTGAAAATAAAACCTGGGAAACTGAAGAGGGCCCTAAGTTTGGGCTTCCCTAAATGGGTGGTGTCTTAGTCAGCTAGGGCTGCCACAACAAAATATCACAGACTGGGTGGCTGAAACACAACAGAAATTTATTTTTCCCAGTTCTGGAGGCTGGAAGTCCAAGATCAAGGTGTCAGCAGATTTGGTTTCTCCTGAGGCCTCTCTCCTTGGCTTGCAGACTGCAGCTTTCTTGCTGTGTTGTTTCATGGCCTTTGCTCTGTGTATACACAATGTTGGTATCTTTTGCTCTCCTTATAAGGACACAAGGTCTATTGGATTAGGACCCCACCCTTAAGACCTCGTTTAACATTGATTATCTCTTTAAAGACTCTATCTCCAAATGCAGTCATATTGGAGGTTAGGGTTTCTACATAGGAATGGTGGGGGGGGGAGGGGGAATTTATGTCCATAATAGGTAAGGAGAGGGCCATTCTCTTCTCAGAGACAGTCCTCCCTTAGGGCCATTCACAGAGAGATAAACGAACTCCCAGTTTTATTGACTGAAAGCTCAGAGGCCCTGGAGTTACTGCAGCCACTAAATGAGAAAGAATCTTTAAACCATCCCTGAGTCTAGTATCTAGAAATGCTAAGAGATTTACTTATGGTTTCTCCACATCTTTCTGTTATTCTGTGTTTATACAGTGTTTCAATTAATGACGCCATTATTCTTCCAGAAAACAAAAATGAAATCTTCATGTCATAGCTGATTCTCCTCCCTCCCTTGCCTCCAGATTCAACCATAAATTTCCCAGTTGTACATAAACACTCTCCTGACTATTCACATCCTTCAGTAACCTAATTCAGCTCTTATTACTTTTCATGAAGATGACTATAGAAGCCACCTAACTCTCTGCATGCCTTTAGTTTGGGAGCTCCTAATGTAGAACCCATGTAATTTTAAGAGCTCTAGAATCCTTCACCCCACATTTTGCGCAACTTGTTTCATGTATATGAGAGGGAATGGGCTCATAATTGTGATCAGTTGTTCAAAAGGATCCCTCACCTACAAACAAGTCAAAAACCAGAGCTCTCGTCTCTCCTGCTACACTTGCCTGTCATAAAAAATTATTACTTAATCTTTGTGTTCACATGGGTGGTCATATTCTTCCCCTACTCAGACACTTCCCATTAGAAAATTGCAGTTTAAAATTGTGCCTGATCAGCAATCCCTGTTGTAACCTCTTCAGAAAACTACAAGGGAATACTTCTTCTAACCAATGGTCAACCAATAGGTCCCATTTTGGCTGGTATGGGACATATACACAGTTACATATCCTTTAAATTCTTAAAATAAATGACACACGCTGTACTAGCTCTCTATCGCTGAGTAGCAAATTACCACAAACTTAGTGGCTGAAAACAATACACATTTATTATTTCACACTTTCCATGGATCAGGAGTCTGGGCACAGCTTAGCTGGGTCCCCTGCTCAGGGTGTCACAAGGCTGTAATCAAGGTGTTGGCTGGGCTGCATTTTTCATCTGAAAGCTTGACTATGGAAGAATCCACTTCCATGCTCATTCAGGTTGTTGGCAGATTCATTTTCTTGAAGCTATATGACTGAGGATCCCAGCTGTTTGCCAGCTGTCACCTAGAGGCCACCCTTATTTCCTAGAGGGTGCCCACTGTTCCTAGAGGTCTCCTGCAGTTCCTTTGCCACATGGTCTTGCTCAACATGACTGCTTACATCATCAAGCCAGCAAGGAGAATCTCTCATTTTGCTCTGCTAAGATGGAGTCTTCTCTAATGTAACATAATAACAGAGTGACAGCCCATCACTTTTGCGTATTGTATTGATTAGAAGCAAGTCATAGTTCCCTCCCACACTCATGAGAAGTCATAGTTCCCTCCCACACTCACGAGAGGACAATGGGATGAGGACAATAGGAGGCAGGCATTTGTCTATCACAGTCTACCATCTGGCCCCAATAATTCATTCTCACTTGTGAAATACCTTCACACACACACATACCACAAAGCTCTCAAGAGTGTCATCCCATAGAGCATCAGCACATAGTCAAAATCTCATTGTCTAAATCATGAACAGTTTCAAATGAAGGTCCTGGGTGTAATCTGTTAAGTACAACTCCTGGGGCACAATTTCTCTCCATCTGTCAACCTGCGAAACTAAAGAGACGAGTGATCTGCCCCCAAAACCCCATACAATATTGGAGTAGACATAACTAGGAAAGACATAGAATAACAGCTATAGACAATCTGGTTCAAAAAGGGAGGAAACGAAAGATAAAAGGAGTCAGTGAATTCTAGCGGAGCAAACACTGGGAATTCCTTGATTTAGATTTTAAGGCCTGGAAATAAGTCTCGACTGTGCCTTCTTGGCTTTTAGTTCCACTCTCTGAGTCATCCTTCCTCTTTCATGAAAGGTAACACATGTTTGCAGTTGAGTAGTTTTATCAGTCTGCTTCCTGCTGATATAATTTTAGGGGTCTGACAGCCTCCTTTTATTTTTTACTCTCTGTCCCTTTCAGTCCAAGCTGGCAATGTTTCTGCTGAAATCATTTTCTCAAGAACTTCGTGGATCTCCTGTGGATTTCAATGAAGTTCACCCGCTTAGAGAAAAGCCACACCCACAGATCTTTCCTTAATTTATTGCTCTTTTGCATTTCATTATAAGCAGCAAGAAGAAACCCAGTGGCACCTTCACACTTTGCTTAGAAACCTCTTCAACTCTACAACCAAGTTCAGCATAACTTCCACAGAACTGCCACATAACTGCAGGAGACAATTTCACAGTGTTTTCTACCTCTGCCTAAAAAGCATTCCCTTCCTCCAGTTCCCAATAAGGTGTTCCTTATTTCTTTTTGAGTCTTCATCAGCAGTGTCCTTAAAGTCCATATTTCTACTAACAGTTTGTTTAAGGTAATTTAGGCTTTTTTCTATCATGTTCCTCAAAATTCTTTCAGCCTCTTTTATTTTATTTTGTTTTAAAGATTGGCACCTGAGCTAATATCTGTTGCTAATCTTTTATTTCCTTCTTCTTCTTCTCCCCAAAGCACCCCCAGTACATAGTTGTTTATTCTAGTTGTAGGTCCTTCTAGTTGTGCTATGTGGGATGCTGCCTCAGCCTGGCCTGATGAGTGGTGCCATGTCCACTCCCAGGATCCAAAGTGGTGAGACCCTGGGCCACCGAAGTGGAGTACATGAACATAACCACTTGGCCACGAGGTCAGCCCCTCAGCCCCCCTTAGATATTTTTTTTACAGAAGCACCCACTTCCAAGTGCCAAGATCTGTGTTGATTTTCGATTGCTACTTAACAAATTACCACAAACTAGTGGCTTAACACAACGCACACTTTCATCTCACTGTTTCTGTCAGGAAACCATGCTCCAGAGACTCTCCTTGCGGGCTTGATGAAGTTAGCAGCCTTGCTGGAAAAATCCATACGACAAAGAGCAGCAGCTGGCAATTTTTTTAAAAAATTTTCTCCTTACTGACACAAGAAAATGCAGAAAGTCATGAAGACTGACAAAAACACTGAAAAGCAACACTGTCAGAAACCTAATACCAGAATCTAAGAGGCATCTCCCCTTAGCATAATACAGATAGCGCTGTATTTAGAAAAAACTTCCCATCCCTTCCTTGATGCCCCAGGGTTTATCTCTGGAAGCCTGAACCATCTAGAATGTCACTTCATAAACTTAAAGACTGGCTGATGAACCCTGAACTGAGAGGTGATCTGAGGTCTGTTTTTCTCCTCTCTCCACCTGTTCCCAACTGTTCTACGTGCACCATATTTCTAAATCCAGAAACAGAAACTGCCAGAAACAACTTAGAGAAAGTGGATAGGAACCATTATCAGTGCTTTACCTCTTTTAGATAGAGGCAGTGAAAGGAAAATATTGCATTTACATACCACTAGAAACAGGAAGAGTTCTTACGTAGTGCAGGCTGAAACTTTTAGAGTTTCTGTACTCCATCAGTACAGAGTATGAGTGGACCAGGTAATAGTTATAGAGAAGATACAGTATATGGTAGCTATCCTTTATGCTTGATTGTCTGCCAAACTAAAATGTTCTGATGGCTTTCTTCATGTTTTTAAGGAAGTTAGGCTGGGTAGCCTCAAAAAGCCTTTCAATTCTAATATTTTGTGATTCTATGATTCCAAAAGATAAAATGTCAATTATTGTTGACTTGGGAGTACAACTCTGAAAATGCTAGTCTTGGCACAGATGCCAAGCCCTTGATGAGGTTTAGTTGGTAGCCCGGTTTTGTTGACCCCGGTAACACTACAGTCATTCAGAGCCCAGGGAAAGCTGAGTGAAAAGTAAAGGTTTGAGAATTAGGAGGCCAAACTTGGGTAATTAACAGTCAACTTATATGTACAAAAATGAGCACCTTCATGAAAACATCATAAATATACACCAAAAATTTGCCATACTCAAATTTCAAGTCTCGTTAGATTTTGTAAAAGTGGTTTCCTCCCAGACTGGGAAACCTACAGATAAAGTGTCTCCTTTTTCCCTCTCCCAGCATCTTCTTTAATTCATCTTCCTGCTATTAGTAATTCTCTTTCTGTTCACGTTTAGATTTATTGCAGAGCAGCAGGTTTCATTTCTATCTTATTTTTTGCTTAAGCGTAAACTTTCATATAGTGATGCGGGAACATGTCCCCACATTGGTCTAGGGCTCAGGAATCAGCACTTTTTTGTAAAGCTCCCAATTTATTCGAATGTGCAGGCAGTCTGAGAATCGCTGTCCTAGAACATTGTAAGGAGGCTGCTCCTCTGTCTGGCCTCCAGGGGGCAATTCTGTCCTTTAACATGACTGAGAACAATGAGACCATGCTGACACTCCCTGGGGACTGGTGAGAGGCCCAAATTTGGGACAGAAAATGATAGGCCTGAGAATTAGAAACCTGAATAATATTGAGGTCACTGAAGGCAGATCATCTTTAAAATCCTCCTGAACTTTAGGAAATTCTGTGACCAACTGTTTTCTTCTCCTACGACTGCAAATTTCCCAACCCCTGTTTTATACCCAACTCCAGGCTTATGAACCCCTTCATTCTGAGTACCTCCCCATTTCATTATCGTTTCTTTGGATAGAATTCTCTTTATAACAAATTCAACCTTTATAACAAACTCCTCTCAGAAGAATGACTTGGGTAGAAGAAGTTTTCTCATTTTTCTGAACAGGTCAGCCTAAACTTTACAAGCACCCATTGGTACTCATGTCATCCTTGTCTCTTCTGGAATGACAATTACAGCAGCCAGGATCTCAAGCTCTTCTGAAATGTTTCTCAGAACAAAAAGCTAGATAAAGGCTGCAGAAGTTCTGTGGTTTACATGTAAAGGTATATCAGGGTAATGGTGAGTTCTGGGGTTGGGAGGGCCCAGGTACATGGTTAGTTCAAGGAGCTCAGAACAGTCATAATAAAAATCCACCTGCCTACCTATCTTGTTAAGAGTCAATAGTGAACTCAGACAATGAGCTTTTATAAACAAATCGTTTAATATCCTTAAAAAATATAGTATTACTACAAAGAAATTAGAAATAGCATGAGTATGAACAAATAATTTCCAAATTAAGAAATAAAAATAACAATAAAGGGGCCAGCCCTGTAGTGTAGTGGTTAAGTTCATGCACTCTGCTTCAGCAGCTCGGGATTTGCAGGTTTGGATCCTGTGCAAGGACCTAGCAGGGCTCCTCAAGCCATGTTGTGACAGCATCCTACATAAAGTAGAGAAAGATCGGCAACAGATGTTGGCTCAGGGCCAATCTTCCTCACCAAAAAATAAAAAATAACAATAAATATGTGAAAAGAATGTAACCTCAGTGATAAACAAATGCACATTAAAATTACAAGGAAATATGTTTTTCTCTACAAATTGTTAAACAATTTTTAAGCATTAGACTCTCTGGTGGATCTAAAGATGTTATGAAACAAAAACTCTTAGAGTAATGCTATGGAAATATCCATTTGTACAATCATTTTAGAGGGTAATTTGTTAATATATATAAAATTATTTCACTTGACAATTCTACATCTAGAAATTTACCTTAAAGAAATAATCAAAAATTGACCACAAATTGACCAAAGCAAATCTCAACAATTATTAAAGAATCAATATCATACAGTTCATGTTCTTTTACCTCAATGAACAAAGTTAGACACTATTAATAAAAAGCCAACTTCAAATACAAAGAAATGCACTCAAATAATTCATTAACTACAGAGGAGATCATAATAGAATTGCTAAAATATTTACAAATGAGCAATAATAAAAGGTCAACATTTTAATACTTATGAGATGAACCTAAAATAGTACACAGATAAAATTTTATAGCCTTAAAAATATATTAAACATAATGATTTGATATTTTTAAATATTGTGAAATGATCACCACAATAAGTCTAGTTAATAAGTCACCATACACAGTTACAAAATGTTTCTTCTTGTAAGGAGAACTTTTAAGATTTACTCTGTTAACAATTTTTTCTGAAACTGTCATAATGTTTATGTCAATTATACCTCAATAAAAAAGTATTATTATTAGTTTTTAAATCACATACACTAAATCTTTATATTCAAAATAAAAAACTAAACATAATGGGCTAAACATTCAATCAAAAAGTTTTAAAAGAGAGTAAGAGTAAACAACAAAAGTAGAAGTAAGAGAATAGTAAGAATAAGAGTTAAATTAATAGGACAAAGAAGCAATGGAAAGGATCAATTTTAAATGGTCCTTTGAAAAAAATTAGAAAATGGACAAATCTTTCATGAGATTTGTCAAAAAAAGAAGACAAAAACTATTGTGTCAAAGAAGATAATAACTATAGGCACAGCAAAAATTTAAATAATTACAAGAAAATGCAAGGAACAAATTCACACAAATAAATTTGAAACTTGGACAAAATGTAAAACTTTCTAAAAATTATAATCTAGTAAAACTGACAAGAAAAATTAAAAATTTTGAATTCACATGTAAATTCAAGAAATTTAAAACTCTGTACATACATACAGTTTTACAGGCAAGTTACATCAAACCCAAGACCAACAATTTCCATGTTATACAAACCATACCTAAGTCCTGAGAATAAAAAAAACAGGAAAGCTATTTAACACATTTTATGAGACCAAGAGGATAATGACAAAAACAAACAAAAATAGATGAAAAATGAAAATTACAGACCAATATTACTTATAAACAGCAGGACAGCTCCTAAAAGTATTATCATACTAGCATTGAATATTCGAAATTAATACTGATATGCCGTGATCAACTAGGATTTATCCCAGGGTATGAGGAAGGGTTAATATGAGCGCAACACACCACATGAGTACACAACTCAATTCTCTCACTAAATGCCGAAAAGTGATTTGGTCAAGTTTAACATGTATTTATGATTAAAATCTCTTTGCAAATGAAGAAGAAAAGGCAACTTCCTTAACCTGACAAAGGGAATCTTGGAATTTGTTTTTAAAGTAAAATTTTAAAAGCATTTCTTTAAAAACTTGAAGAAACAAAGACTTCCAATATTATCCTTTCTATTCTACATTGCACTAAAGGTCTTAACAAGTACAGTAGAATAAGAATAACATTAGGACTAGAAAGGAAAAACCATGACTATCATCAATCATAAATGTCTGACTCCATTTCTAGGGGAGGAAATGTACGAATGAGCCTAGAATATCTGGCCATACCAGACAACTAGGAAGCTATCAAAGATGACAAGGCCATGTTGAAAGGACTCAGGAGCCAACCTGAAAAGATTTCCACTGAGTACGGATGGGACAATTCCCACATCAACAAGATAGTGAATCTAATAGATTGAAACACACCAAGTATCTTTAAATCCCTGGGTTCATAAAAGAATTCTCCTCAGTTACTTTTGGAGATTTGTCCTGATTTGCCTGGGGATTTGCCTGGGACCATCCAGGTTTCAGCACTGAAAGCCTCAGGTCCTGGGAAACCCTCCATCTCAGGCAAAAGGGATGGTGGTCACCCTACAGGGGAACCAGTTCATTATCCTGAAAACTGATAAATGGAAGGAATCCTACACTTAACCTCAGAGAGTAACCAAATGATTGAAAAGGAATAAATTATCTTTATGGAAATATTTCAGCTAATAAATGAAGTAGAAACGATATAATTAAAATATCATTTTGCAAGCCAACTCTCCACCAAACAATAGATCTAGTCATTGCTTATCATCAGTCACTAACAACACACATACACACACACACACACACACAGACTAAAAGGCAACCTGACGTTATGAGTCTCCTGAATAAAGTACACAACACCATGATGTCTGGGATTTGCTTCAAACTAATCAGGATTTGGGGGGGGGGGTGCAGAGATTTAGGGTGGTGGGGTGTCGATTAACAAGATTGGCTAAGAGCTGATAATTGTGGAAGCTGGATGATGGGTAAATGTTATTTCAGTACACTATTCTCTCTTCTTTTGTAGATATTTGAATTTTCCATAGTAAAAAAGTTTAAAAGAACCTAGTTAATGTACAAATAAATCATCAGAAATGCAAAGACTTATATTTACAATGTCCACTGAATCTTATTTAAAATAGTCAAAACAGGAAACGATGTCAAATGATGATGTTTAAATAAATTAAGGTACAGTTACACAACAGAGTAGTATGAAGCTATAAATCACATTTTCACATACGATTGAATGACATGATGGCATACTCATACACATAATGTTAAACAGAAAAAGATTTTCAATATGACCCTAATTCCTTTAAAATATGCATATTTATGTTAAAAATACTGAAAGAAACACAACAAAATGCTAATAGCATTTATCTCTGGGTAACAATATTATAGTTGGATTTTTATTATCTCCTTTATATTTTTTGGTTATGTCTATGTTGAGTAAGTTTTCTTTCATAATCAAAAAATATCTTAAATGTTATATATTTATTTGAGAAAAGTAATAGACTTAGAAGAAGAGAGGCAGGAGTGCTAACACAGACAGCAGTTTGACATGACTAAGCTTGCGTATGCAGAAACCCCATTTCCGGCTCTGCAGCAGCAAGGCCACAGGACCACCCAGCTCCAGTGACATTTCAAAAGCCTGTCAGGTGGCAGACAGAATAAAAGCCATTGCACCATGGGAGGAGCCCCAAGGATGCAGCGTGGACGGCTTGTTCTCTTGTGCACTGTCTTGGCCTTCATCTGCTTTGGTAGGGAGCCCGCCAACCCTGCAGCCGGGGCGTGAGGAAGGAGGGTGGGGAGAGAAGTTGGAATAGAACAGGACTGTGCTTTTCTCCACTTTATTTTCTGAGTCAAAATCTGGTTATTTGTAAGCAATGTCATCAGATAAGTCATTTTTTTCCTTCTTTTCCACAGGTTCCAGCAATACCCAGAGCGTCAATCAACCTATAAATGTCGTATATACCCAAGAGGGAGAATCTGTGACCTTCGACTGCAAAATCACTGTCAGTTTTAGCGTCTATGTGGTGTACTGGTATCGACAGCTTTCCAGTGGAGAAATGACTCACCTCATTCATCTACGTTCTGATAACAAGAACACTGCAGAAGGACGATATTCTATGGTGTTTCAGAAATCAGACGTAAAGTTCACCATCTCAAACTTGATGCATAGAGACTCAGGCGTCTATTTCTGTGCTGTCGCAGAATGCTGCCACAGTGAGGGTAGTGATGGGAAGAGCTTTCCAAAAACCCTCAGGGCTGAGCACAAGCCAGGCAGCTGCTCCAGGAGTGTCAAACAACCCACAGGACAGGAAGAAGGAAGACAGAAGGCATGGTGGATATAGAGAGGAAGCTAATGAATGTTCTAGCAACAATCTTCCCACATTTGGCATCAAAGAAAGAATTGTGGTTATAAGACGTCAACTTCAAGAGCATTTCATCTCTGAATCTGGTGCCTCAGGACGATAGTAAAGCCGATCGAGATGTGCATCTCTTTTCTACCTGCCCAAGCACCATCCCCGCCTTTTGGTGACCACACCTTGATTGTCCCTGGATGACCAAGCCTCCTCTCCTCCTACCCTCATGTTTGGGTTAGGATGAGGCTGACTCCGCTGTTGGACCCCTAGCAAATTAGCAGAGTTCATCTCTCTGACCGCAATGATTGGTTCGAGAAAAGGTACATGGCCCAAGTTCATATCCCAAAACTTAATATGGAACTACTGGGAATGCTGTTGTGGATGTAAGAGGCTAGGATATAAACCTAGAGCTGCCAGAGCCTTTTACCCACTGCAAGGGAACAGCACGACCCTGAAAAGAGAGAGTAAAACTGAGTTCCCTTAAAATTGTTTGAAACCCTGGCCCCCGCTGTGATTAGAGGAGATCTACCTGGAATTTTCAGTTGTACACCCCAGCTGCCTTAGCTTGGTTTCCTCCAGAAGCAGACAGGGATTCAGGTACAAGTGGTTTAGTTGGGAGGTGATCCCACGGATGCTTGGCAGGGGCACAGGAGAGTGACAGGAAGGGAAGTCAGCCAAAAAGAGTGTGTTATCAAGCCAGCTGCCACTGTGGGCACCCGGAGCTTAATCCTGCCAGGGAATCTCTGGGAACCAGCGTGAACACTTGCCTCATTATCCCACCTGAGGGCCAGAGGAGCTAAGGCATTGATCTCCCAAGTCCTGTGTGTCATTGGTCAAGGACAGCCCCTGGCAGTGTTAATTCCCCAGCACTTAGTGGACTGTAGCAGTAAGAGAAGGCCCTTAGGCAAAGAAGCTTAAGTGCTGGCAGGAGGAAGTCTGCAGGGTGCACTGAAGAGAAGTGATGCCCAAGGGGATCTAGGTGGGACACCAACAAGGCAACACAATCAATTTCTTTTTTTCTTAAGCTATTTTGAGTTGAGTTTTTTATCACTTGCAATCAAAAGAGACCTAAGTAAAAACACTAATAAAAGTAACATCGGGTAAAATGAACTAACCAAGCAAAATAATTTAAAATTACTTTTTTTATTTCTGGCTTGCTGCTGTTCAGAAAGGACACAACTCCTCAAACTGTTCAGATTAGAGAAGTTGTTCAGCTCTTTCCTCCCACATCAGCCAGTGTGATAAGGAGGAAGGACAAGTTTAACACTTGTACCTTCGTTACTAGACTGAGCAGTTAGCTGTTCTCTCCCCTTTCAGAATCTTCCTGCTCAAGTTCACCCTGCTTAGTGCTGCCAGATTACTGGCCCTAATGTGTCCCTCCAAAGAATCTTGCCTTCTCAAAACTCTGGGTTCCCTGTGAGACTATGCTTTTCCCAATTCCAAAATTCTGCTCCTGCTGTTTGCTTCTCTTGCAATATGTTTCCTCCCCATTTCTACCTTTGGAAGCTCATTGTCTTTCAAAACCTATTTCACATCTTTCTCTCCCTTAATGCTTTTGAGGGTACCTCAGGAGCAATGAGCATGCCTAAATCCCATATACTTAGTTTCTAATTCCATTTTCCAATAAAAGGAACCAGAGTTCCTTGGAGAAATGGCTGATTCTCGAGCTGGGGCAATGAATATGCAAGATAAGCCTGGAGCACCCTATAGGGCTCAAAAAAAAAAAAAATAGGGCTATGTCAAAGGGACATAGGAGCCAAATCAAAATCTCCCTGTGACCAAAGCTGGAACAATTTGAGCAGTAAAATAAAGTAGTAGTATTGAGTAATAATCCAAAGTATAAAGTAAATATCCATGAGTCACTGATATAAATAAATAATTGAATAAGTACATGGAGGAGAATAGACAAACCTCCCATGCTGAAGAATTCTAAACAATTTATGTAGACACTCCACATTCAAGGGAGTGGAGCACAACTCCCCACTCCTTAAGTGTGGGCTGTGCATAGTGACTTCCTTCCAAAGAGGACAGCGTGAAAAGGGTGAAAAAAGAGTAACCTGACAATGGAGAAATCTGACAAACACTACCTCAGCCAGAGGACCACAGTCAGCACCGAAAGAGATAAGTCATGTTGATAGCACGTCCCCTTGATATGATGTGATGAGAAGTGGCACTTTGCCTCCGCGGTCTTCCTCCCAAAACCCATAAGCCCAGTCTAATCATGAGGAAATCATCAGAGAAATCCCAATTGAGGGACATTCTGCGAAATATCTGACTAGTACTCTTTAAAACTGTCAAGATCATCAAAAATGAGAAATGTCTGAGATATAGTCACAGCCATGAGATGCCTAAGGAGACATGATGACTAAGTGTAACGTGGTGGGACTCTGCAACAGAGAAAGGATGTTAGGTAAAATCTAAGTAAATTTAGTAAAATATTAATTTTCGTTAATTACAATGTATCAGTATTGGTTTATTAATTGTGGCAAATGTACTCTTGTAAAATGTTAATAAGAAGGGAAACTCGATGTGGGGCATACGGAAACTGTGTACTATCTTCACAACTTTTCTATAAACCACAAATTATTCTAAAATAAAAAGGTTATTTTAAAAGCTTATAAAACTGAAATTGTCATATGACCTAATTTTTGTGGAGGGAGACCTATAATTTTTATGTATAGCTATATCATTATATATACAGGCACGTGTCGTTTAATGATGGGGACACATTCTAAGAAATGCATTGTTAGGAGATTTCTTCGTTGTGTGAACATCATAGCGTGTGCGTACATAAACCTAGATGGTATAGCCTACTACACACCTAGGCTATATGGTGCTAATCTTAGGGGACAACTGTCATCTACATGGTCTGTCATTGAGGGAAACATTGTTATCAGTGAGTGACTATACATCAAAAAGAGTCTTCAGTTGTGTTGGTCAGTACATAGCCACTACATACATGTGGCTACTGAACACTTAGATTGTAGCTAGTCCAAATTGAGACGTGCTGTAAGTGTAAAATACACACCAGGTTTCAAATACATAGTATGAAGAAAAGAATGTAAACAATCTCACTAATATTTTTATATTGACTGTATCTTGAAATGAATTTTGAAGTTTATTGAGTTAAATAAAATATATTATTAAAATTCATTTTATGTATGTCCTTATACTTTCTTTCGCTGTGGCTACTAAAAGATTTAAAATTATTTAAGTAGTTCACATTGTATTTTGATTGATAGTGGTCTAAAAAGATAGACATGAAATGTTAACAATAGTTATTCCTGGTAGTGGAATTCAGGGTAATTTTTTTAGCTTTCCTTTTTTCTAATCTTTCCTCAATAAATTTGTATTCCTTGTGTAATAAAAAAGTAATAAAAATAAAAAGATACAAGAACTACTACTGTGAAATGTCACACTAAATGGTGAAAGGGCCAAGCAGAAATGTCAAGCCATGGAGTCTTTTCATTGACTAATTATTCATTCATTTGAATATATATAATAAGTATCCCATGTGCAAAGCACTGGGACAGTTTCTAGGAGTACAAGCACAAAAAAGATGAACTGAAATGATTTCCTTCAAAGAGAGCTCACAGTCTATTTGGGAAGTTAGACTCATAAATAAAAATGACAACACAATGTGGCCAGTGATACTATGACGATTCCTATCATTCAACTCTCTTCTCCTTTCTGCTTTAAATGCTGCTGATTTTCTGGCTCTAACCTTAGTCTACTTCTCTTCTCACAGCATGATTGCAACTGATGCCTATATGCTAACGACTATTCTGCCTCTAACCTTGATTTTGCTCCAGATATATAAGTATCCAACTGCCTTTTGGTCAGATGACCCGTGGGCAACCTAAACTGTACAAGCCTAAAACCCATCATTACTTCACCTCCCCTACTCCAAGCGCGTCTACCTCTGTATTTCTTGTCTTAGTTAACAGCAACACCTTGCCTCATGGCTCTGTGTAAAAGGGAGATTTAAGTATTTTACTTCACTTCTCAATATTCTTCAGACTTGGCGTGACACAAGCCCACATATGAAAGTCGTTAAGCTACCAATCCAACCTCCTCTCCTGACACATTTCTCATCAGCATTTACTTTCTACAAATACCAAACTACTAAACTCAGGAAATGTCATGAGTTATCACCCCTCTTGCCTTTCTCCTTCCCTTTGCCCTTCCCTTTACTTGGACTTTCCAACCTCATCACCACCTCCTCCTCATGGTTCCCTGATATCTCCTCTCTGCAGTCTTCCTTGATCTTTCAGGCAAATTTAAGGTCTCTCTCCTCTGGCTCCCCTTGAACTTTGCACACACCTCCAGAATAGCAACCGTCTCTTTGTCTGACAATGCCTGCCTCCTCTAGGATACTCTTCCTCGAGGGCAAGGATTAGGTTTTATTCACCTTCATATCCCAGCGCTACAGAGAACATGACAAACAGAAGACTCCTGTTTACTGACTATTTCCTATCTTTCTCCACCTTTCTCACTCTGTTGTGGTTATGCTTGCCTCCTAGGAACAGTCCAGGTGTTCCTTGAATGCCCCAAGCAGGCTTCCACGCCTGGGTCTTTGTACTTGAATATTCAGATGGCTCCCTTCATAACATCCTTCAGGTCACTGCTCAAATGCCACCTCATCGAGAGGCCTTTCCTTCAATCCTATATAAGTTAGTACTTACCCAACCCACCTCTCTTTCTCCTTGCCGTGTTTCATTTTTTTCATGGCAATCATCATTAGCAGACATTACCTTATATATTTGTTAGTGTGTTTCTTGTCCGTCTAGCCACCAGAATATAAGCATCAAGTACCCTAGGACTTTGTCTGAATTATTCAAAAAATGAAATAAAGATCTGACACATGTACAAATAAATGATATTATTTATCACCTAGACATGACACTGTCTCTCTGACTTTTTCCCCTTCATCTGCTTTTATTCTCATCAAGCTATAAATCTGGGATAAAAAAATAATTGACACAAAATTCCAAGAATTGCCAGGTATAATAAGGGTGAGTAAGCAACAATATTATAGCTTAAAAAGGAGCAACAATTCAGCTAACTCTATATTAAATTTGTTTCAGCTATCCATTTTATCTTCTAATTCATTTATTCAACAAATATTTATATCACATTTATCATGAGTTCTTTTCGAAAAGTGAAAAGCTTTCTCTTATTGCATCACTGTCTATAATTTACAGGTTTATACTTTCTGATACTTATTTCAATGTGTCCTCATAAACAATTCTTAGAGATAAGCAAGTCTTGTGAGGAATGAGTTGGTTGCCAGATTAAAGATCATTGAGTTGTGAACATTTTGAGCTAGGAAACTATCCCATGATTTTATTGTTGATACAACTATGTACAGAAGCCCATTATCGATGTATCTATTTTACCTCAGAGAGTTATAATACACACATTGTGCATCAGTACTAGTACATTAATTCTTGTTTGGGGATCCCCAGCCTGCTCTTAGCTTCAGTGTAAAACATGAATATATCACAGTAGAATGTACAAACTTTGAGGATAGGTGTACCGTTCTCTCTTTTTATTCTACTTATATTAAAGCCCTGCGCATACCATGAGTTCTCCATAAATATTTATTAGTAAGGAGAATAGTTATTAATGTAAGAATCTCTCTATTCAGAAAGTATTCAAGGCAACTGAGACAACTAGTCTCCAAAGATGGCCCCCCAATGACCCATGCCTCTCAGTATTCGAACTCCTGTGGTCCCCTCTCCTTGAATCTACACTGGCTCTGTGGTTGATTGTAACCAGTAGAATGTGGCAGAAGTGAGGGTATGTGACTTCTGATGCTCTGTCAGCAGCAGCTTTGCAGTTTCTCTGTTGGTCTCTTGGAATACTCACTCCGGGGGAAGGCAGGTGCCCTGTAAACTGTTGTATTCCTCTACCACCAGGCTGTGAGGGAGCCCAGGCAAGCCAAATAAAGAGGGAGACGCCTAGTCAGCCTTCAGCTGTTCCAGCCACCCCATCCCAAGTTCCATCGTGTGAGTGATGAAGCCTTAGAGGATGTCATGTCCAACTGAGTGTTCAGATGGCTTCAGTCCTGCTAACATCTGATGTAAACACATTAGAGACTCTAAACAAGAACCACTTGGCTGAGCTCACTCAACCCAAGAACTTTCAGAAATGATAATAAAGTGTTATTTTAAGGAACACAAGTTTGGGCTGGCTTTTTGGACAGCAACTGTAACTTGTAGTTTTATGGGAAACTTGTTGTGTTTCCTGGGAAGAAAGGATCTGTTCTGGGGACCAGGACCTCCAATCCTGGAAAGTCCAAAGCTGTGGGACCAGGAAGCACAGAATCCCTTATTGGTCATTGGGAGTGAAAGTAATTGAGGCCACTCCTCCTTCCATTTCTTGTTTCCCAGACCCATGTAGTCTTCCTATTGGGGGCACAGGGCTATAGAGAACTCTGATTTAATACATATACTGCATCTAGAAAGATAGCACCCCATCTTTGTAAAGTATTGCCCTTGGTTATCATTTCAGCTTTATTAGGCCATTCCAACACTCTATGAAGTTGGCTGCTTCCAGAAAGTGTGGTAAACTCCTCAGACAGAGAAAGGAAGTCATCTTCTTCAGGCAAAAGAGATTGAGGGGCTTCAAGGCCTCAGTTTCATCAGAATCTGCCCACATGTTGCCATCTCAGTTTTCAGGATCCTAACTCTATCCCAATCAATGTCCTAATTTTGACCATAAGAGACCTTGAATTAACGATATTGTAATCCAGCTACCCACAGAGTTAATCCTTGGGTTTGGTTTTCAGAAATATCAGGCCCTGCAGCTACAAGAAATAAGGATTTCTTTCAGGGTAGTCACACAAATTTGCCAGTTCCTTCCAAGACCTTAGGCTAAGAATATAGTGCCCTGAGTTCATTATTTTCTTTCTCCGGTTCCCCTGAGGCACTTAGAAGCAACCCACAGTCCTGATACTCCTTATTTCTACTAAATTGTTCAAGGGCAACAGCTACCTGGTAACCTAACACCTTTCCTTCTATAGGCACCTGATGTCAAGGACTACTAGTGTCCTTGGGACCCATACATTCTAAAATATAGAGAACTTTATTGTGAACTGATTTACGCAGATAGTACTCACCTTTCAGTGATTCAGGCAGGACCTGTCAAATGAGAGAAAGAGAAATGGAGTAAAGATTCCTAATGCAGCTCAGTTAAGATGCTTCCCTCCTGTCCTCGCACATCATGATTTCCCAGCTCGAGGTCCCAGCCTCCCACCTCTGTGCAATGGTTACACAGTGCTCCCCAACACCTGCCTCCTGCACCCAAATTCTATGATGGGGGCTCCAGCCATGTACCCTGCTAGTGACTGCCACAGTGGTAGAGCCAGAGAAAGAGGAGGAAAATTCTTTGCAAAAGGAAACTCAGAGTTCCCAGCACCTCAGCAATGTGTCTCAACTTGAGTCAGACGTGTCTCCTTTAAAGGACAAATAATGTTCACAGACCCCAGTGTTAACTACATTACTTTTAACATAATGTTATAGAAACATGTAGAAACATAAAATGGTGTTTAAACTCTATGTGCTTACTGCTCCTATGACTACTATAAAAAAAATACAAGTTAAACAGGTACAAAACTTCAAAAGCAATAGTTTTGGTTAAATTCCATGTGAGAATAATGATGACATATATTGTATTTATTTTAAGCACCATTTTTGTAATTAGTTTCGTAGGTTTTCCTTGAATACCTTCACCGATTTATGGGGGTTTGGTGTTGATTATGTATGGTGGGATTGGTTGTAGTATTGTGATAAATTTTGGTAGAGCTTTTCTAGGGTTAAAGGTATTCTTAATTTACTTGAGGGATATGTTGGTAGTTTTTGGTTATACAACAGCTGTAGCTACTGAGCAGTATCCTGGGGTGTGAGTGTCTAATATGACTGTTCTGGGAATATTTCTTTCAGGCCTATTGATGGATTCACTATAGGAATTAGACCTTACAAATGCAGGAGGAGCTGAAGAAGTGAAGGTCTGGAAGAGGGAGTCAGAGCATCAAAAAAACCAGTCATTAACCTGCTTGTCTGAAGCAGCAGCACAGAGGGATGAGTGGGGATTCTGGGTTTTTCAGTGAAGAGCCTATAGGAGTTGTTGCGTTGTGTAGCTATGGAACCTGGGTTATGATTGTGACTGGTTGGTCATTGTGATTGTGATTGTGACTGGTTGGTCATTGCTTATTTGTGTTCTGGTTATTGTAGAGATTACTTTTGTAGAGATTAAGCAACAATAGGCTTAGGGTTATGGTAATATGGAATGAGAAGAAGTATAGTTTGGTTAAAGCTTTTTTGGTTGGAGACTAATGTTGAGGTTTTTATTTGGGAGTAGGAGATGGATTTTGATAGGATGCTTTCTAGCCAGATTGAGTCTAGTAACAGTTACGCTGATTTTTGACTTGTTGATAAGTTTATGAATGGTGTGAGTTGGTGCATAATAGTTGGAAAATATCTGAGAAGGTTTGAGAATTTGAACAGGTGAGAAGGATGTTGGGGTTTTAGGTTATATGTTGTGAGGCTGAATTCTAGTGCCAGAGAGAAGCCTAAGATAGTTACGGTAAGGGCTGTTAGTTTTAGAGAATGAGACATGATTATCTCTGAAATGGTTGTTGGGTAGATGTTGTTAGAAATAAAGAACCTCGTAAAAATGCTCCTGATCAGAAGGCGTTTAACAGAGTTGACTAGGAAGGGGTTGTTTTCATTAATTATAATTAGGGTAGGAAAAGGAGGTTGTCCTAGATGTGCAAAGAAAATAATTTGAGTACTATGGACAGCTGTTAGGGATGTGGCAACGAGAGTGACTAGTAGGGCTCAGGCACTGGTATGCGACGTACTGGCAGTTTCAATGATTAGGTCTTTAGAGCAAAAATCTATAAGGAAAGGCAAGCTGGTTAGTGCAAGACTTCTGATGATAAGTGAAGTTTGGTAAAGGGTATTGCTTTGAACAGGCCGCCTATTTTTCGGATGCGTTGTTTGCTGTTTAGATTATGAATAATGGATCCAGAGCATATGAATTAACACGGCCTTGAAAAATGCATGGCTACAGATGGGAAGAAACGCCAGGTGTGGTTGCTTAAAGCTTATGGTTACGATTATCAGGCCTAGTCAGCTTGAAGTGGAGAAGGTAACAATTTTTTTAATATCATTTTGAGTAAGTGCACAGATTGCTGTAAATAGTATGGTGATAACTCCTAAGCACCGTGTGAGTGTTTGGATAGTCTTATTATTTTCTATTAATGAGTGGAAGTGGATTAGTAGGAATGTGCCTGCTATGACTATTGTGCTTGAGTGAAGTAGGGCTGAGACTGGTGTGGGACCTTCTATGGCTGAGGGGAGTGATGGGTGTAAGACAAACTGAGCAGATTTACCAGTTACAATTAAGAGGAGTCTGATTAGCAGAAGGTTGATGTGGTTGAGATTAAGCATGAAGATCTGTTGAAAACCTCATGAGTTTATATTGAATAAGAATCACGCTAGAGATATGATGAAGCCAACATCCCAAATACCATTATATAGAATTGCTTGAAGGACGACAGTATTTGCATCTCTTCAGCCATATCATCATCCCGTTAATAGGAATGATACAATACCTACTCCTTCTTATCCAATAAATAGTTGAAAGAGGTTGTTATCTGTGACTAGAATTATTATAGTGATAAGGAATATGAGTAGATATTTGAAGAATCGGGTAATATAGGGGTCTGAAGGTATATATCACGTTGAGAATTCTATAACAGATCATGTGATGAAGTGTGCTACTGGCATGAAGATTATTGAGGAGTAGTCTGATTTAAAGCTGATAGATAATTTTAGGGTTTGGATGGTCATTCACTGTCAGTTGGAAATCATTGTTTCTTGGACCAAATAAAGGAATATTATTGTAGGGATCAGGCTAGTAATGAAAGTGTATGAAATGATGTTTTTCATGTAGTATGGATATATGTAATTTTTGTGGCTGTTGAAGACAGTTGCTACGATTGGCAGTGTTAATATAAACAGACTGATATGAGGGAGGAGAATAGGTTTATTATTTTTATTTGGAGTTGCACCAATTTTTGCTGCCTAAGACCAACTAATAGCTCTCATCCTCTAAAAGTTTGAAAAAGTCATACTGTTAGGCTTGGGGGCATGGATTAGCAGTCTTGTGCACTTTTTCAGTAAATAAGAAATTTTGAGTTTCTATTATCAGATCTACAATCTAAAGTTTTTGTTAAACTATATCTACAGTATACAGTATAGGCCCGAAATGACTTCAGGGTTGAGTGATAGAAGTAGAAGGGGTAGTAGATGAAGGGTTGTGAGCATGTTTTCTCGTGTAAATGATGGTTTGACATCATTGATGTGGTAGGTGTACCGGCCTTGTTGTGCTGTGATTAATATGTAGAGGGAGTATAAAGCAGTAATAATAATATTAATTCCTATTAATATAATGGTGATGTTACATCATGGAAATGATCATATGACTACAAATAGTTCTCCACTGTGGTTGATTGTAGGGGGCAGGGCTAGGTTGATTAGGTTAGCTAGTAATCATCATGCTGCTATGAGTGGGAGCAGTATATGTAGGCTGCAAGCTAGAATTATAGTGGATTCTTTCATAGTTTGAGTTTGCCAGAGAGAATAGTATTGATGATGTGTGCAACTATCAAAGCTGTGGCTCCTATGTAACTCAGTGGTGTTTGAATAAGGATAGCTATGATTACTAGGGCTATGTGGCTGACAGAGGAGTATGCGATGACTGATTCTAGGTCTGTTTGTTGTAAGTAAATAAAGCTTGTTATAATTATTCCTCATAGGGATAGCTTGAGGAAGGAGTAAGCTATATAACTTGTCAGAGGGTTGTATACTGTTGTGATACATAATAGTTTGTAGCCATCTAGTTTTGCTAGGATGGCTGCAAGTACTATGGAGCTGGCAATGGGAGCTTCTACATGCACTTTTGGTGGTCTAAGGTGAAGACCACATAGGGGTATTTTTGCTATAAATGCTATCATGCATGCCAATCATAAGAAAACATTGGATTGAGAGTTGGGTAGTATTTGGGTTCAGTATTGGATTAATAGTAAATTTCATGAACCTATGAGGTTTTGGATAAAGATCAGTGCGACTAGAAGTGGTAGTGATCCTACTAGTGTAGAATAAGAAATAGTTGCCCGCATTTAATCATTCTGTTTGGTTACTCCAACAGGTGATAATAATTAGTGTTGGAACCAATGTTGCTTTGAATAGAATATAGAAGGATATTAGTTCTGTGGCAGTGAAAGTTACGATTAGGAACATTTGGAGTATAATTAGTATTGTGATAGATAATTTTTTCTGGGCTGGGGTTCTTTAGATAGATGATGTTGGCTGGCCACGGGTATCAGTCAGGGTAGTCATGTTGTTAGTGCTAGTAGGGGTGCTGATAGGAAGTCAGAGAAAAATATCAGTGAGAAGTTAAGGCTATTTTTGTTGAGTTGATTTAGAAAGGATAGGCTGATAAGGCTAATTAGTAGGCCGTAGGCTGTGGTATTAATTAAGATTATCTTCTTTTTTGATAGTCATGTAAGTGGTATCAGTATCACGGTTGGAATAATAATTTTTAGCATTGAAGGAAGTTGAGGTTTGGTACATAATCTACTCTGTAGGTGTTGTAGACCAAACTAGTAGGGATAATCCTAACACTGCTTTGTAGGCTGTGAATGCTAATAAGATAATGGGCTTTATGCTAGCTAGTGTGAAGTGGGTATTTAGGATTAGTACAGTTGCTATAATAAATAATGATAACATTATTCCTTCTACACATAATAGTGAGGATATCAGGTGGGACTGATATATCAGTAAGCCTATAAAAGACACAGTGAATGCCAGGAAAATATTAATATAGACCAGTGACATTTGATAATTATGAAGTAAATCATAGTTTAATGATTTGAAGTCATTTGTTTTGGTCTAAACTAATTATTATGTTCAGTTCATTCTAATCCTTTTTGGGTCCATTTGTAGGCTAAGATAATGGCTAATAGTGAGATTAGGACTAGTGCTATTGCAAGTATGGTCTTTAGGTTAGTTGTTTGGGATGCTCATGGTAGGGGTAAAAGGAGTGCAATTTCTACATAGAAGAGCAGGACAATGATGGCTACTAGAAAGAACTTCATAGAGAAAGGCAGGCATGCTGATCCTATAAGGTCAAATTCGCAATCATAGGGGCTGGATTTTTCTGTGTAAATATTCAATTGGGGCAGTCAGAATGTGATAAATATGAGTAGTAAGGCTAGAAGTGTATTAGTAGATAGTGTTAATATTAGGTTAATTATTCTTTTTCAGGTTGCGCTGAAACTGAGTGATTGGAAGTCAATTGTACTATTTATTGCAAAAAGAATAGGATCCTCATCAATAGATGGATACGTATAGGAATAGCCATACTACATCGACAAAATGTCAGTATCAAGCAGCCGCTTTAAATCTGAAGCAGTGATTGGATGTAAAGTGAAATTTTAGTTGGTGTAGGAAACAGATGACAAGGAAGGTAGAGCCAATAATCATAGGTAGTCCATGGAAACCTGTGGCTATGAAGAATATTGATCCATAAACACTGTCTGAAATCGTAAATGATGTTTCATAATATTATGAAGCTTAAAGTAGGGTAAAGTAGACACCTAGTGAAATTGTTATGAATAGGGCTTGGAGTATACGTTTGCTGCTCCCTTCTGTTAGGCTGTGATGTGCCCAAATAATGGAGACTCCAGATGCTAAAAGTACTGAGGTGTCGAGAAGAGGCACTTCTAAAGGGTTTAGGGGGTGAATGCCTATGGGTGGTCAGTGACCACTTAGCTCGGGCTAGGCTTGAGTGGTAGAAGGTTCAGAAGAAACCAGAAAAGAAGAAAACTTCTGAAATGATGAAGAGGATTATGTCATATCGGAGTCCTTTTTGGACAATTGGTGTATGGTGGCATGTGCTTTCTCAGACAATGTCTCGTCATCATTGGTATATAAAGATGCTAGTTTGTAGTCCTAGGGATAATAGTAATGTTGAATTAAAGTGGAATCATATTACTAACCCTGACATTATAAGGAGGGCTGACAGGGCTCCTGTAAGTGGTGGTAAGGGACTGGGATTAACTATGCGATAGGCATGGGTTCGGTGGGTCATTAGGTATTATCATGTAAGTAAAGGCTTACTAAGAGAGCAAATATATAGGCCTGGATTAAGGCCATTCCAAATTCAAGAATAGTGAGTAGAATAAGAATAATAAACGTGATGAGAGCTGTTGTAGGGCTAATATTTATTAGGGCTATTGTTGCTCCTCTGATTAGGTGAATTAGGAGGTGTCCAGCGGTAATGTTGGCTGTCAGCCATACGGCTAGGGCTATTGTTTCAATACATAGACTAACGGTTTTGATAATGATCAGTATAGGGATGAGGAAAATGGGTGTTCCTTGGGCTAGGAAGTGGGCTAAAGATGCTTTTGTTTTGTGGCAAAAGCCTATGAATACTGTCCCTGCTCACAGGAGGGTGGCTATATCCAGATTTATTGATAGTTGCGTGGTGGGTGTAAATGAGTGAGCTAACAGGCCTAGGGAGTTAGTTGAGCCAACGAACAGGATGAGCGATACAAGTATTAGGGTTCAAGTTTGTCCTTTATGATTGCAGGTAGATATTATTTATTTTGATGTGAGTTGGATCAGTCATTGCTGGATAGAGATTAGAAGGTTGTTAATTAGTTGTTTAGATGAAGGAAACATGATACTTGGAAACATGAGAATTAGGATAACAATAGGTAAAATGATTATTGTTGGGGTAGCAAAGAGGTGAACAGATTTTCATTCATTTTGATTCTCAAGGGATGGTCATCTTTGATGATTTAGTCGTTTTTATTTCTGGGTTTGAGGGGTAAGCGTGTTTTGAAATTTTTAGTTGAAATACAATAACTAGTGTTACAATTATTAATATAATGGTAGTAAATCATGTTGATGTATCCAGTTGTGGCATATCGTTAAAGAGAGATTCAAACTCTCGATCTTCACCTTAAAAGGTTAATGCTGTATAGCTTCTTAATGATTTTATAGTATTGATGCAGCTCATTTATCAAAATACTTCAATGGGACTAATTCAAGAACAATGGGTATAAAGCTACGGTTTGATCAGCAAATTTCTGAGCACTGTCCATAATATAGTCCTGGTCGTGAAGACGCAAGGTTGTTTGGTTTAGGCATGCTGGGATAGCGTCTGTTTTTAGGCCTAAGAAGGGGACGCTCATGAGTGCAGGATGTCTTCAGATGAAATTAATATTTGGATTATTTCTATAGGCTGGACTACCAGATTATCAGCTTCTAGAAGTCGTAGTTTTCCTGGTTTTAGGTCTGATGTGAGGATCATGTAGGAATCAAAGCTTAGGTCTTTGTAATCTGTATACTCATAACTTCAGTAGCATTGATGGCCTATTGTGTTCATGGTTAGAGAAGGGTTATTAATTTCGTCTGTCATGTAAAGGATTTGTAGTGATGGTAGGGCGATCAGAATCAGAATAACAGCTGGTAGGATAGTTCAAATAGTTCTCTACTTCCTGGGCATCTATAGTACTTGTTTGGGTTAGTTTACTTGTTAATATCGATGAAATAATATATGGTACTAAAGAACTGATTAAGAATACAATTATTAGTATGTGGTCATGGAAGCAAAGGAATTCTATAATAGGGGATGTTGCATCTTGAAATCCTAGTTGGAATGGGTAAGCCATGGAAATATATAGAAGTTTAACCTATAACTTAACTTTAACAAAGTTATGTAATGTTTACTAATATCTCACTTATGGAGAAAGACGTATTGGCTTGAAACCAGTAAGAGGGGATTCGATTCCTTCTTTTTTTTTTTTTGAGGAAGATTAGCCCTGAGAAACATCTGCCAATCCTCCTCTTTTTGCTGAGGAAGACTGGCCGTGAGCTAACATCCATGCCCATCTTCCTCTATTTTATATGTGGGATGCCTACCACAGCATGGCTTGACAAGCAGTACCATGTCCACATCCGGGATTCGAACTGGCAAACCCTGGGCCACCGAAGCGGGAACATGCACACTTAACTGCTGTGCCACCGGGCCGGCCCCTCTTCCTTTCTTATTTTGAGTTCACGTAGGTAGGTTCTTTGAACGTGTGATATGGTGGAGGGCATCCGTGAATCATTCGAGATTGGTAGTAGTTAGTTCTACTATTGATACTTTTCGTTTGGATGCAAATGCTTCTCAGATTATAAAAATTCTTAGCATTACTGCTGTAAGTGAGATGAAAGATGTTATAGATGAGACGGTATTTAATGTTGTACATGCATCTGGGTAGTCGGAATAACATCGTGGTATTCCTGAAAGGCCAAAGGAATTGCTGAGGGAAGAAGGTTATATTAACACCGACAGGTATAATTGTCAAGTGGATTTTTGCTCAGCGTATATCCTGAGAACAGAGGGAATCAGTGGATGACTCCTTCTATAATAGCAAAAACCGGTCCTATAGATAAGACGTAGTGAAAGTGGGCTACTACATAGTAAGTATGAAGTACACTATCTAAGGACGAATTTGCTAAGGCAATCCTCCTCCTACCATGAACAAGAAGATAAAACCTAGAGCTCGTAGTATGGCTGGTGATCATTTGTTATTCCCTCCATAGAGGGTTGCTAGTCAGCTGAAAACTTTTACACCAGTAGGAATGGCAACGATTATAGTGGCTGATGTAAAGTACGCTAGTGTGTCAATGTCTATACCTACTGTAAATATGTCATAGGCTGATATGATAAAGCCTAGGAAGTTTTAATGATTTAAATCTAATAGAATAAATAATTTTGCTGAAGATAAATCATCAATTTTGAATTGAATAGATGAAAAATTATGTGTGGTATTGAATTTTACTTATGAACTTGATTCTTCTGGTTTGGCGCATTAACTTTCATCATTTTAACTTTTTCTTTGTTCAAAAATAAATTCATATTGAATTGTTAACCCATTCACTTGATGGGCCAATCAATTAACTATTAACTATGTAAAATATTTAAAGAAATATTTTTAACTGGTAATGAAACATTCTTTATTACATCATTACTACTATACATGGCTACTATACATATTTATTACATTATTACACTGTACACAATCATTTAGCTAATCAACTGTAACTAAATGATTTATACAAAAGATGAACTCCACACAGAATAGCCATGTGAATGGTGAAGATAGGTCTGATCATACACCGAGTTTTACATGCTTATAGCGTCTAATTTGTGATGATTTCATTTTCCCATAATTGCTTTCTATTCAAACTACCTGACATCATTTGACATTCATTCAGTTATTTTCATTTACTAATATCTCTAAAAGGTAAAGGAGGGCATTGGAGGCTTATGGCAGTATTTGCTTATAAGATCATCATTAAGCTAAGCCCCAACGTGAGTCAGTTGCATTTTATAAGAAATATGTATTCCTTACAATCTTGCATAATTTAAGGCTGATTTTCCCATGGGAAAAAATGTGGAATTGGTTTACATAGCTCATATATCTACAACTTTGTAGCTTATTTCTGTTTTGATGCTAATCTTTATTTTCTTAGCATTATCTACAATATTTAGCAATTGCTGT
The DNA here is from genome assembly GCF_021613505.1 of Equus quagga. NCBI lineage: Eukaryota > Metazoa > Chordata > Mammalia > Perissodactyla > Equidae > Equus > Equus quagga. Next base: position 25,957,652 of record NC_060268.1, on the reverse strand, counting down.
TTGTTAAATTAATGAGAAAGCATATCAAGGCAGTTGTCTGGCTGTTTTCACGGCGATGAACTATAGCAACATCTGTTTAAAAGTTATGCATTTGGGTGCCCATTTTTCAGCATGAGCTTTGGTACCAGCTCTTAATAAATGCTAAAATAAAAAGACATAAAACAATTTGAAAGTTATTAACTGTTAAAAATCACAGAATTAAAAAAACCCAATATCTCATAAATATTCTCATAAAGCAGAAGGTGGAACGCAACATAATAACAATGTCCTATTTCTGTTACAAGCTAAAGTGGCACCCTCATGTGGCAGGAGGAAAAACAATTTACATTTCTTTTAGTTCACCAACTCAAATTATGCAAATCCTAATTGAAGTTTGGTGAGAAACACAATACTACAAATTTTGCTTTTAATATATGCATTAATTTTTACATCACATCACTTAAATTTCACGTAATTTATGGGACCCAACTGCATGTTTTATGCTATCATTCTATGGAAAATATATTTTTAATTCTCATAAAAACATGAAGATCCATAAAAATTCCAGAGATACACACATTCCAAATATGATAAATACAAAGCATAAATAACTTTTTAAGCCCAATTTTAAAATAGTCCTTTTTACTAATATAATTTCCATACAGGTCCTGGAAATGCCTTAAAAGTAATAATGATGAGACCAGCTTGGTGGTTCAGTGGTTAAGTTCACACGTTCCGCTTCAGCGAACCATGATTCACCGTTTCGGATCCCGAGTGTTGACCCATGCACCACCTGTCAAGCCATGCTGTGGTAGGCATCCCACATATAAAGTAGAGGAAAATGGGCACAGATATGAGCTCAGGGCAAGTCTTCCTCAGCAAAAAAGAGGAGGATTGGCAGCAGATGTTAGCTCACGGCTAATCTTCCTCAAAAAAAAAAAAAGTAATGATGACTTTGTCTTTGTAAAAAGAACACTATTCAAAGAAGAAACAAAAACTTAACAAAATGTGGAACGCTGCCTTTATCGTTAACATATAAAATTTATAACTTCTTTGCTTTCTAAATCCTTCAATCAGAAGTTTAAATAATGTTGACTAATTATATTTAATTAAATATAATTTAGCAAGATTAAATTATAATTAAAATATAATTAAATTTAATTAAAATATGTTTAATTAAAATTAAATTTAATTTAAATTTAACTAAATTATAATTTAACTATAATTAATTAAAATATAATTGAATAAGAAATTTAAATAATCTTAAATATATTGAAGCCATAATTTATTACCTTGTTAATTTCAAAACCACATAATGTAACCTGATCATTAAAATTAGTTGTTACCAAATATAATGTTTTTAATTCCCTAGGGAGGTATGTCATTATTGAGTATTAAATATCTCAGCTCATGGGAATAGAATGATTACTGTTTTCCTTCTACTCTTTTGTATTTTCCAAATTTTCAATTTGATAAGTATATACTAATATTATGGTGAAAAATAAAATTTGCAAAAGAATAAATGCTCATTTTAGAAGATAAACAACAAAATTACCTATTTAGAGTACAATATACAATAAAAGGAAAATAATGTATCGTTTTACCCTAGTAGTGAGGAAACTAGGAGAGACTGAAGTATCTTTCCTATAGCAACATGAAAGTATGTTGGAAAATGTTAATATTGAAAATGAGCACACTGTATGACCCAGCCATTACCAGGCCCCCATCTTAGTATCACCCCTATTGTAAAAGAAAGTGTACAAGGAGTTCAGTGCAGCAATATGGGGTCAGGAGAGGCTGAAAATGACATAATCACATAGTAATAAATCATGATGTCTTTATTCCATGCAGTTTAAAATAATGAACTGAATCTATATATAATAACAGGAAAAGATTTGAGTGGGAAAAGCAAGTTGCAGAACAATATATAAAGTATGACGCCACTTACGTTAATGAAAAATACTTGCACAATGTAAATCCTGCATATTGCACAGTGAAAATTGTAAGTACAATGATGGGTTCTCTATTAATAGCAACCTCTGGAAAGGAGAATTGCACAGGAAGAAGAGGAAAACAGGCAATGGTGGTTTTGGTTTTAATTGCAACTCTTTAATTTTTATAATAAGGATATATTAGCATATTAATTGAATAATTAAGCCTTAATTTCAAATTTTTTGTTTTCTTCTCTATCTCCATACATTTGAGTTCATATACATATAGAAATAACAAAACCCACCTTTATTAAGGATTTTTAATGTGAGTGACTCTTCTCTAAGCACTTTCCATTCAATGTGTCATTTAAACTTACCATTAACCTTATGGTGCTAATTTTATCATGCCCATTTCACAGATGATGAAACCAAGCCTCAAACGGATTAGATAAATTGCCAGTTTCACCAAGCCCAAAGGGGCTACAACCAGAATTTGACTTCAGGCAGCTGGCTCAGAGCCACAATCTTAACCAAAATACTATTCTGCACCTTCCCTTGTAGAAGTGCGTATATCCACGTGCAAGTGTGCATGTGTGCACACACATCTCTGTTGTCCAGCTTCTCCTATATCTGGCTCTCTGGAGTGCACAGGCCACTAGTATCTTCTCTCCATGACTTTCCACCGTCCACAGAAATGTGCTTGCTCATGGGAGGAGTGGAGGTGAAGAACTTGCAACGTGAATTGTTTTGTATTTTGTTTGCCTGGTCACACTTCTCCCTTTAAGGTTTTGCAAGATGGCGCCCAGATCCACTTCTTCCGCTTGGTATCTTCATTAAGACTGGTGATTCTACTAGATCTTTTCCAAATTTATTAACATATTTTCCCTTCACTTAAAAAAAATGGACTTGTTTTCCAAATGGCTTTGGGTGGTGGTAGGGTTTGATGATGGCTAGAAGAATCTTATGGTTGAGTAATTGGTCCTCAGTCTACATGATAAGAAAGCAAATGATCTTAGCAGACACAGAGGCAATCAGCCCATCAGTGGCAAACTTAAATTATCCAATTGGGATGAGATTCAGACTTAAACCCAAATGCCTATATATTTGCTCTTTTTTGTGTCTGTGTGTGAGGAAGATTGTCACTGAGCTAACATCTGTGCCAATCTTCCTCTATTTTATGTGGGATGCCACCACAGTGTGGCTTACCGAGCCATGCTAGGTCCACCCCTGGCATCCAAACCTGTGAACCTGGGCCTGCCACAGAGGAGCACATGAACCCAACCACTATGCCACTGGGCTGTCCCAATAAGGTCACTTTTGATGAGCTAGTGTATGACTTTATTTTGGCAGTGATAGAAGCAGAGATCAAAGACAAACAAAGACCAGTGTCTTGAGAGCCCCAGGGAGAGTTTTCCAAAGGGAATGCCTATATCAAAACTGAGAGGTCAAGTAAAAATGCAAATAAAAATCACCAACTGAATTTGGGCAGAACTACTGTGTCTACTTGCACAGGCTTTGCTGGGCCAAGGAGACAGTGGGTCTGAAATTCAGCTTGGGCTCTGCCTGCTAAGCCAAGGCCCTGGTACAAAGCCGCATCAACAGGAAAAAGGGGAGCCCATTATGAAGCACACAAAGGTGCCATCTGATTGCCAAGCTTGAACCCTAGACCCTAGGGGCTGTCTCTGCATTCCCCCAGCAGGGTTGCCTTTTCTTTTTTTCTTTTTTAAAGATTGGCACCTGAACTAACATCTGTTCCAAATATTCCTTTCTTCTTCTTCTGCCCAAAGCCCCCAGGACATAGTTCTATATTCTAGTTGTAGATCCTTCTGATTGCACTATGTAAGATGCCGTCTCAGCATGGCTTGATGAGTGGTGCTAGGTCTGCACCCAGGATCCCAACTGGCGAAACCCTGGGCCACAGAAGGGGAGTGTGCAAACTTAACCCCTCGGCCACAGGAGCAGCCACAGGGGTTGCCTTTCCTAAACCACACAAAGCACCATATGGGCTGTGGGCCCTGAATTTAGCAACCAGGGAGTCCATGGAGAGGATAACATTTAAAAGTTATGTAAAAGCCCTTGGTAAACCATAACACTGCTCAGCTGTAAGGTGGGGCAGGCAAAGGTGACTTGGAAACTGAGCAGGTGACAGGAGAAATTACACTGACCACAAACCTTTTCTGCCTAACCCACAGCATGTAGAATGCACTTGAGACAGATATCTGACGAACTCCTCTGTGGGAAAGCAAGTGAGAGTACACTGGTTAGAAAGCACAGATGGGAGTGGATGTAAGGATTTCTGAAAGCCCACTAGGTGGCAAACTCCAGGGCAGATCTAGCCAGTGGAGAAGACCACAGACAGAAGCACCTGGGCGAGCCTGCCCTGATCTAACTGCCAAAACCCTTTGATCTTGCTGCAGCTTGACTTGGAAAAGACATCCGGCCCCAGGAGTTCTCAAAAGCCAATAGACCAAAACAAGGGGAAGTTTTGGTAAAACTCTGAAATACTGTGATAGGAAGGAGACGAAGAAGATATACACCAGTAGGCACAGTGCTGTGAAACCCACAGAGACCCACACAAAAAAATACAGGGGAAAAGTGGCATTGCCCTGGGAAGTCCTCAGCCTGGCTACCATGCCCCAGGGGATGAACACAGCAGGCAACCATCCCTCCTTGCTCAGTGACCCAGAAAGGATGCCAGGAAGTTGACCAAACCAGAAAGGTGACTCCTAGCTGCTGTCGTCTTACTCACAGCTGGTGGTTCAACATGTTCTTATAGCCACATTGGGGAACTACAAAGAGGCATTTCTTTAAAAACCATTCTTGGTTTGGTTCATGTGGATCCGAGAGCAAAAAGAGGTTTCAATGAGCCATCGCATATCAAATTTCTGAATCCAAATCTCTAGTGACATTTCCCTGAATGCCTTTCTTTGCAGTTTGGGAAGATGAACTTAAAGACAGAATGATTTATTTTTAGGCCATCATCAAACATAGTTGCTCATTCTAATATTGATACACTGTAAATCACCTATTCCTGATCAGTGCTTGACATCGCCCTGTCACCCCTTGTTATCCACGTGTTATCTGCCCTTAAAGCAGCACTGGTGACCGTAAGGGCCTAGACTCTGGAATAGTCATGGATCCAAGACACATCCGCTTGGTCACACCAGTTTTCCAAGATGAAAGTTAGCTGTGGATCTAGAAAGTGGGAATAATCTAAAAGAATAGAAAGCAAAAATTCATTTACCTTCACGAAGTATGCTGGACTGGAAATGTTCACCATAGGAATATGTTCTTCTACTTACTCCTCAGGCAACAACCCCCCCAAAAGCAAATCCACTCTTATCAGCAATTGATTAAATCATCAGGAACCAGTTGGATAAGCAACAAGTGCCATCTTTCTAAGATCAGACTGATTGTCCCCTGTGTCTCCCTAATTGAACTGACAAAAAAAAAAATACAGCTGCCTTTTTTACTCAACACAAGGCATCCAGACCCAAGTTCAACTAGATGTTGTCACTGATATTCTGATGGAGAATTATATGTTCCAGACTATTTAAATCTGGCCATTCACTGAGCATGGAATTTCCCCTTTTGCTCTAAATGCTCTCACTTTCTTGTATTTTCTAGTATTTCCCTTCTGAAGCTAGGTATCAAAGGGCTTTCCTTTGCATTCTCCTTTCCATCACAAGGTCAACATACAAGTTAAAATTTGAATGTCTTCAGAAACCTCTATGGAGAGATTTCCTCTTCCACTTCTCTGCTATCCCAGCAGCTATTGGGAGCAAAGAGCTCAAGCTTGAACTATCTTGAGGTAGTATAACATCAGTAAAGCATGCTCTCAATGTGATTGCTCCATACCCAGTCATTCACTTATATCTTCCACAGAATTTGTTTCTAAATATCATTCTCTAATCTTGATCCTTGGGCCTCCATGTTATAAAAGCATACTTTATTCTTTGATACCTATTCAGTGTCGATACTCTACAAATTTCCCTCTCTCAGTTCTCCCTCTTAGCCTCCCCCACACTCAGTCTTACACCCTCCAAAAATGATGTTTCAAGACCTTTTGCATCTCAACAAAGAATGATGCAAAATAATGCCTTTCCTATTCCTGTTTTCCCTTCTCAATCCTAACCCAACCCCTAAAGATCTGGAAAGTTATCACCCCCTGGTGCCATTTGTGGGCATTTTTCTCAGAAATCTGCTCTCTGAGCAGCATTTGGGGACTGAGCCTGAATCCATGGATATTAGGATCCTTGGAGGTGCTTGTCTCAGAAAGGTTCAAAAATTTCTAGCTAAATCCGGGTCCAACTACGTCATCACTGCAATTTGCCATTAGAAAGGTTGGGCTATCAACATATCACTCTTCTAAATGCTCCCAACTGAATCTTTGCTTCTACAGGATATATGGATCCAAGGAAGCTCCAGGGCAAAGGCTTAAATGTCTTTGCATTCAAGGGAATGGATTGTAATGGGAGCTATCCAGATCACACGCCTGCCATGGAAGAAAGAAGCATCATCACCTTAGACAGCTCTAACTCTCCTGTCTAGTTTCTTCTATTACTGCACCTCCTTCTCCCACGTATTTATGGCTGACTTATTCTACACACAACCTGGCACAAGTCAACATAGTCTTCTGTTACTCTGGAGGGTCAAGGTCAAGTAAGGGAATCTGACTCCAGAGTAAAATTTTCCCATCTCTCCAATGCAAACACTCAAGGATACTGGATAAACGAGTGTCTATTCATCCTATAATTCCATTTGGATGGATTTCTCCCAGTTCCTGTACATTGTTTCTGCATATAGAGATTCCAGGGATGAAAATTGAAACTCTATCCTACATACACTAATTAACTCAACTATCAGTACAGATTGATTGTATGCAAAAGAGACAATTTTGCACCAGGATTTATTCACCTCTATTTTAAGGAGAGAAACTCCCTTCCTACAATGACTTCCTCTCTAGATAGACTGTTTGCCAGGAGTTATGATGGTTCTGCCATGGCTCTTTGGCTTCCATACCCCAAGCCATTTGTTCTCCATCACATCTGGATGAAGGATCTCCTTGTACAGCATTGTTTATGCATCACACTGATCAATCACTATAGGTTGGCAAAAACAGATTGGCAAATAAACCTGGAAGCACCCATGTTGTAAGAGACAGGTGGAAGGTGGTGGGACGGATGGGATTTGGGTTTTGGGAATCTGCTCATGTCTGCGGCTGACTCAGTCTTCTCACCAGCTGCCTAATCCAAAGGATACATCTTTCTCAGTGGGCACCAGACACCCAGAATGTCCACACCCTCTGGTTCCCATACCCCTAAGGCCCCAAATTGGATTTGCAATTCAGACAACAAAAGCTGCTGGCTTTGGGTCAGTCACAACAGATGTGAATCACAACCACCAGCTACCCAGGAAGCATCCACCAAGGCAGGGCATGAGAATCAGCTTCTTGAAACTTCCCATACTTGTGATCCATCATTCATCTAACACATCTAACACCAAAGAGAGAGAATGGGAGACTTTCTCTTCAGAGATTTAATGCTCCTGCTGCGAATTAAGAAGGCTGCATTTACCACTAAGTTTTAAGAAGGTTGAGAGTTAAGGGAATTAATGAAAAGTAGGTATTAGAACTTTGCACATACTTTAGGAAAACCCGTAAAACTATCCAAAGCTTTGACATTGTCCCTTCTTATATGAATGACCTTGGCCTTTTCTGAAGTCCACGTGATCATACAGTGGATAGGCGTTCAAAGCCATGAACAGCAGAACCTTTCTTTTCTTCTCAAGTAGGGTAATGGTGATGGGAATTCTGCTGATCAGGATATCATTGCTAGTTTGTGCCAGGCCTCACAAGGATGTTCTTGTACTGCAACTGTCTGTGAGAGATTGCACCCTGGCTTTCCCTAAGTCCGTAGATTTCTTTTACGGTTTTTTGGCCAAGAAAGTGGTCCTTACCATGCCTACTTAGTAAAGCTAAGAAAGACAGGAAGGGCAGGGACAAAGTGGAAAGAGAGAAACAATGAAATTTCTACCAGGGAAAACGCTGTTCTGAACTCAGAATATTTATCACTTGAATTGATATTAACCTGATCTCCCCAGGAAGTATAAAGGCAAGTATTTGGATGTGTGCTTTCTTAGGTCTCTGAAAGAAAATATGAGAATTCATGGAGTGCAGAATTCTTGACTCCTACGAAATCCTTCAAAAGAAAAAAGTGGTTCACTCTTCCTAGAATAATCCAAAGTCCTGCCAAAAGCTAAGGGAGGCTGCCAGCTGCCAGCCCTCTGCAAACTGAAAACTAGATCACCCAGGGCTCCCCGTTGTCATCTTTCTGTGCCCTTTCAGGACCCTCCTCCCCATCGCATCCCTCCTTTGCTTTGGTTGTATTCCTATCAAAACCTGACATCAAGAAATGACGTGAAACCAATTCATACTGTGAGTGATGAAAATACATGGAGGCTTTAGGTTTTCTGAGGTTGGGTGGGAGGGAAGGGCACTGTATTTTAATAAGGATGATGCCATAAGCTAAGGACTGAAGCAACCAGGGCAGAATTTTCAAAGCTTGAGGAACAGTGCCTAAAATGAAAGGCAAAAGTTTGTTCTGTTTTTGTTTTGGAGGCTCAGTGTGGATCATCCATATGAGAGTCTGGAGTCTTACAGAGCAGTCACTTATCTTGCCATGTCCAGAAAAAGGCCCAGCTAGAGCACAGAGTCAATGAGAACACTAACCTGCCTGTGGAGAGAGCCCCGCAGCATAGGGCTGAATTGAGGCCAAGAAGAAAAAGAAGGATACCTGGAAAAACATTTCATTTCAATAGCAGGAATAGCTTTGTGATAGTTGAAAGCCATTCAACAGTGAAATGAACCTCCTCGTCAGAGAGTGAGTTCAGCTGGATGACTCCACTGGGAAGATTGTCGACATTGGCCCAGAGCTAGAACTCAAAAACCTGAGCCCTTTTCCTCCCTGAAATTCATTACAGAATATTCTATATTGAAAGAAAACAGGACTGCCACCAAAGAGCAGCTACAGTTATTATCATGGCGCATTCCTTCCCAATTTCATTTTCAATATGTAGACTATTACAAACTCTGTATATGTAATCATACTCCATATACACCTTTGCATCTTTTTTAATATTATATAATCCATTCTCTATGTTATTAGACCCTTTTCCTAATCAGTATTTTTAATGAGCTACATTAATTTTGTATCTAGGAATATACTATACTTTACTTAATCAGTTCTCTTATGACTGAGAATGTAGGTGGCTTCTACACTTTTCCTTCTACAAAAATTGCTGTGATGACCATATCTGTACTTATAAATTGTTTAGTATTTAAAACTGTCATATATGGATACGAGGAAAGTATATTTATAAATTTATATATATATTTACATATACAAAAAAATTTGAAATAAGCTGCCATTTCCTCAAATAAAAGATTCAAAATAAGGTTTTTGACAATCGTAAATACAAAACACTTTGGGTTGTTGAAGCAGTTGTGAAATTCTACCAAAAATTTTTTTGTTTATTAATTCAGTTGCACATACATATTTAAGATCGCATACTTTAAGAATAGTACATTAGTTTTGAAATATTGATTTTTTCCCATTCTGATAGTTCATAAATTTTATTCAAATTCTTCGCAAGGGTCTCAAATCAATGTATCTGTCATCGATAGAGCTTCTTTTCTTAAACTTCACACATTTTTCCCAAGCATATCAAACTCACGTGTGTCTACCTTGTCTGAATTATAACACATTGTGGAGCCGTGTATGAAGCTATCACTAAAACACTTTTGAACCACAATACTCATTCACAAAGCATTAGAACTGTTGCTTTGACATTTATCCTTTAAGTGAATATTCATGATCTCCACAACAAGACATTACCTTTTAAAGATTTGTTTAAGCAACGTTGAACACTTACCATTTCGATGACATATTCCAAAGAAGAGTTACTAAGTTTTTCTTAAATTACTTAGTTAACTTTTTCACTAATCTCATCAGCTGACTTCCAAAAGTATCCGTGAACTAGCATTGACTGAGATCATCCCACATTAAAGTGTCTTCACTAAACTGTACTTAACTGTGCCAAACAAAATAATTACGTGAAAGAACTGTAAATTGCTTTTGGTAATTTTTGTAAGAAGTCAAATTTATGGAGACTCTCTCTTCTCTGAAGATAATGAACCTCACTTTATATTCAAACATGTGCAGTATTTTCTCACAGTCAATTCACCAAAGTGGAAATATTTGCTCAAACTAGTATAAATATTTTCCTCCTCTTGGTATTAACTAATTGGCTTCCAGTAAAAATATAACAATTTATATTGTTATCAACATCTTGCCAGCATTGGGAAAATCACCTTTCTAAGGAAGCATGTCTTAAATATCTGTCAAAAAAATGATGTGTTAATGCTCTCTTTACTTTTTTTTTTTATTAACGGGGGGTTGAAAACTTTTTTAACTTTGTTAATCAACAAGTAACTTTCTTCATTTGCCCTATGCCCATTAATTTTTTAGGTTTTTAGTGTTTCGCTTATTGATTTGTGTGATTGTAATAATTTTGTGCCTCTGAGTTTTATAGAATTTAACCATAATAACAGCATTGGTGAAAGAAGATTTCAGAGTTATTCCAGATGGCAGAGGGTGGTGATAGCAAAATGCCACGGATAGGAAAGAAGAGCAAGGTTTTTGTACTGCTATGTTTCACTGTGACAATGGTATCATGGAAGCTGAGGTGTATTAAGCTTTGTTCAAAAATATCCAGCTGTGATCCACTCTGTGTGTCTCAGCCTCGGAAGCTGTCCTCTGAGTGTTGTGGGGAAGTAAGAATGCATGAGCTTTCTTGCCTCCTGACTCCTTCTTTAAGGGATTTACTCCTTATTGTCTATGGCAATCACCAAAGTTATGGGTAATAAATAATCCCAACCTCACGTTTTATCAACTTTTACTAAATACACCCAGGGTGGTGTAAAAGAGAGCTTCATAGAAGACGTAAAGGGGATGGAACTGACGATGACTGTGAGCATGTGCACTGGGTCACAAACTAGGACACGGTGAAGCAAAAAGTGGAACCCATATCTGTCTAATTTACATAATTCCTCCCTTCAAAGAGTTCAATGCCTAATACCAAACAAAACAAGTGCTTGGAGAATGATTACTGTCAATTGAATTCCATCTCATTGGAATATGACATGCTTACTGAGCCCAATTTTTTTTTTAAATAACGTACTTCTAAGGTCATAACTTCAAGCAGATCCACAGGGTGAAACTCTTTCATGAATCCCCAAACTCTAACAGTTCATGTGTCTTGTTCTGATGAGAAAACTGTTGAATGAGGGAGTAGAGATGGCAACAAGGTCATTATTAGGTAGCACTGGACAAATGGCCTAAAAGTTTGATAAAGAGAACAGACTCTCCACAAAGATAACCTAAGTTGTCAGCAAGTCACATGTAAACAGATGGTGGCAGGGAAAGTTTTGTTGGGTAGAGTTAGTGGGGAAGAGTCCTTAGAGATGAAACTTGACATGGTCCTTGAAGATGGTGGAAGATTTAGCATGAATGGAAAAGTTATTTCAGAGTCAGGAATCTCCCTCCCTGACCTAGTGCCACCAAGCAGTCTCCTCACCCCATAGCAGTGACACAATTTATCCCTACTCACTTAAATTATGTTTTCAAAAGATATTTCTTCTGAACTAAGCAATATTTGTTTACTTCAGAGGATCAATCAATGTTAACACCATAGATCTGAGAGCTTAGGCATCCTGGGCTCTCTTTCATTCTTCTCCTGACCCTGCACATTTTGATCCAAGAGCACAGGGATTAATCCCTTCATCCTGTGATTACAATTACCACTTGGTTCACCAAGCTCAATTTGTCTTTTTAAACATAGAATAGCAAAAGCAATGCACAAGGGAAGAAAACTAGACCTAAATTCCCTCCCATGTTGTCCAGAATAACTGGGCTTATGGCTAAAAGGATACAATGAATACACCCATTCATTCAAAGTAAAATCAGAACAGCCAATTTCCCGAGAATATAAACAACTCCCAGAGATAGCACTTTTAATGAAATTCTCATTTTTACTGCAGAAATTGAGCATGACATCCTTGGATTGCTCATTTTCTAAAACAGCACACTCTTTCAGATGTTAATTTTCAGTATTTTGAGATGAATTCATAACATTTCTTCCTTGTATAGCAAACTGGATGCATTCAAAGTTACAGAAAGGAGAAATATGACTAGCTTCCAGCTTCTCAGAAGAAATCATGGAGGAAAAAATATTCCAAGCCAAACAGAAAGTTTTAAAACATTTCAAGGTCTCAGATTACTTACTGGTTGCAATGGGAACAAGTAACTTTACAAAGAGAGATTTTTCTGTCACCGTTGTATGCTAGTGATCGATCTTAGTTTCATCAAGTCTATTTTGATATGATGCACAATGCAGGACACAGCATCACCAACACAGTGTTCCTGCCAAAAATCATAAATAAACTAAGCTAATCAAACCTCTGGTTCTAACAAGAGACAAGGGAACTAGAAGACCAAGTTAAAGGATTCCACAAAGAAACAACTAGAAAAATCCAGAATGTGTGACATTCTACCAGACAAAAGAACCCAGTCCCTCAGATAATCAGTGTAATGAGAAGAAAAACAAAGGTACAGTGGAGGGAAAGCACCAGAAGGGGAACTATTACAGATTAAAGAAACTTAAGAGGGATGTCAACATCATGGCAGAGTGAGTTGTTCCTTTTGTCTCTCCACTCTAAGTTACAAGACATTCATTCACCATCAGACTCCTAACATAGCACAACAAGATGCCTGAGAGATCCATGCAACAGTAAATCCCAGAGTGGGTGGACTGGAACCATGGGAAGCAGTGGAACTAGGAAGGTGGCACACTTTCCCACCCAAAGTCAGCCATCCCGGTCATGGATCCTCACACAGTGGCCAGCGTGACTGTGAGTGGAAGCAGCGGCAGCTTGGTCCACACACAAACATTATTGCTGTGGTGGTCCAGCCTGCAGTGGCCCCACCCATCTTGACACACAGCAGCTCAGTGTCCATGAAGGTGACATGCCCATCAAGCACAGTACAAGTCCCCAGGAAGGCCCCCAAACCTGCCAAGCACAGCAGCCCACAGGACCCACCCACTGAGCCAAATGCTGGCTTACAGAAATGCGCCTCACCTGTGCAAGCTCACCCCATCTGGTGGTGGCGGCTCAGCCCACATGAAGGCACCCCATCCACTGAGCACAGCAGCTGGTGGGACCTGCCCATGAGCGCAGTGCTGCCCTCCACAAAAGCACACCTCCAACCTAGCACACCAACTCAGCCAAAACCACCTGCCCATTGCAGTGGATTCACCTGCACAAATGCAGAGTGGCTCAACTGACACAACTACCAGTAGACAGTACAGGATCAGAAAATACAGCTCTTGCACACCCGCAGCAGTGGAAGGTGGGATCTGTGACCTGATACTACCACAAAAGGGCTGGCAGAAGATCAATCATCAAACAAGAACAACTATAGTAAGATGGAAGAGCAGAGGGAAAATGACAAGTCTCAAGAAAACAAAACTGAAGACAAAGATTATTTCAAACTAAATGACAGAGAAGTCAAAACAGTTGTCATAAAGAAACTCAACAAGTTACAGGAAAACTCAGAAAGACAGTTCAATGAGCTCAGGAATAAGATTAATGAACAGAAAGATACTTCATCAAAGACACTGAAGCCCTTAAAACAGTATACAGAAGCTCTGGATATGAAGAATATAATTCATGAGATGAAAAATAATGTATAAGCCATAAAAATAGAGCAGATCTTATGGAGGACAGAAGTACTGAATTAGAGGATAGAAATGTGAAAATACTTCAGCTCGAGGAAGAGAGAGAACTAATATTTTTAAAAAATGAAGAAATTCTTCTGGAAATATCTGCCTCAATGAGGAAAAGTAACATAAAGATTGTAAGTATTCCAGAGGGTGGAGGCAAGGAGAAAGAAGCAGAAAGCTTGTTCAAAGAAATTATAGCTGAGAACTTCCCAAAGCTGGGGGGAAACTGGACGTAGAAATACATGAAGTCAGTAGATCTCCTAAGTACATCCATACAAAAAGACTTCTCCAAGGCACGTAATACTACAACTGGCAAACGGACATGGCAAAGAAAAAATGTTAAGGGTACCAAGGCAAAAGGAAATAACCTACAAAGAAACCCCTCTCAGGCTTTCAGCAGATTTGTCAGAAGAAACACAACAGGCTAGGAGAGAATGGAATGATATATTAAAAGTACTGAAATACAAACACTTTCAGCCAGGAATACTCTATCCAATGAAATTATCCTTCAGATTTGATGGAGAAATAAAAGGTTTCCCAGAAAACAAAAGCTGAGGGAGTTCATCACCATTAGACCTGCCTTATAAGAAATGATGAAAGGAGCCCTCCTACCTGAAACAAAAATGCAGAGGTTTACAAAGCTTTGAGCCAGAAGATAAATAGGCAGACAAAATCAGAACATTGCAGCTCTCTATCAGAATAGGATAGCAAACAATTAATTCTAATATAAAAGATATTGGGGGGGGGGGCTGGCCTGGTGATGCAGTGGTTATGTGTGCATGTTCTGCTTCAGTGGAGAGGGTTTGCTGGCTCGGATCCCCACTGTGGACATGGCACCACTTGGCAAGCCATGCTGTGGTAGGCATCCCACATGTAAAGTAGAGGAAGATGGGCACAGATGTGAGTTCAGGGCCAGTCTTCCTCAGCAAAAAGAGGAGGATTGGTGGCAGATGTTAGCTCAGGGCTAATCTTCCTCAAAAAAAGAAAAAAAAAAGAGAAAGGGAAGGAAAGCATGAAAAATAACCGTGAACACGTCAATTTAGTCACAAACTCGGAACAGAAAAAAAAGAATAATTTGTGACAACTATGACTCAGAAGGAGTAGAGGATAGGGATGGAACCTGCTTAGGCTGATGGAGATAAGAGGCCAACAGAAAGTGGACTATCACATCTGTGAGAAATTTTATACAAAGCTCATGGTAACCGCCAAACAAAAACATCAGAACAGAGCCATAAATCATAAAGAAAGAGAAAACTGAGAAAACTACCAAACGGAAATGATAGTCAGAAAGACAAGGGAAAAGAAACAAGGGAAATATAGAACTAGAAAATGAGAGATAAAACGGCAGTGTTAGGCTCTCATATACCAATAATGACTCAAAATGTAAATTGATGGAATTCTTCAATCAAAAGACAGAGAGCAGGGGCTGGCCCAGGGGTGTAGTGGTTAAGTTTGACACATTCTGCTTCGGTGGTTTGCTGGTTAAGATCCCAGGCACAGACCTACAAACTCATCAAGCAACACTTGCTCCACATACAAAAGAGAAGGTGATAGGCACATACAAAGAAGGAGGTGATCCACATACAAAAGGGAAGAAGATGGGCAAAGATGTTAGTTCAGGGCCACTCTTCCACAAGTAAAAAGAGGGAGGTTGGCAACAGATGTTAGCTCAAGGCCAATCTTCCTCACAAAATAAAATAAAAACAAAAAAAGACACAGAGTGGCTGGACAGATTAAAAAACAATATCCAACAATATGCTGCCTCCAGGAAACACATTTCAGCTCTAAAGACAAATAAGGTGCAGAGTGAAGGGATGGAAGATGATACTCCAAGCAAATGGCAAGCAAAAGAAAGCAGGTGTTGCCATACTTACATCAGACCTGGCAGACTTCGAGATGAAAAAGACAATTACACACAAAGAGTGTGGTCCTAAAACAGCAGAATACACATTCTTCTTAGGTGCACATGGAACATTCTCAAAGATAGACCATAAGAAGGGAAACAAGGGAAGCCTCAATAAATTTAAGCAGATTGTAATTATATCAAGCATCTTTTCCAACCAGAATGCTATGGAACTAGAAAACAACTACAAGGCAAAAGCTGGGAAAGTCACAAATATGTGGACACTAAACAATATGCTACTGAACAACCATTGAATCAAGGAGAAATCAAAAGAGAAATCAAAAAATACCTGGAGACAAATGGAAATTAAAATACAACATACCAACTCTTATGGGATGTAGCAAAAGCAGGACCAAGAACGAAATTTATAGCACTACAGGTCTACCTCAACAAACAAGAAAAATGTCAAATAAGTAATCCTAAACTACAACTAAGAGAGCTAGAAAAAGAAGAAGAAACAAAGCCCAAAGATTCAGATTGAGGGAAAGAATAAAAATTAGACCGGAAATAAGTGAAATAGAGACAAAAAAAAAAGAAAGGATCAATGAAACGAAGAGTTGGTTCTTTGAGAAGATAAAGAAAATTGTCAAAACTTTAGTCAGACTCACTAAGAAAAAAAGAGAGGAAACTCAGAAGAATAAAATTAAGAAAGAAAGAGGAGAAATTACAGTGGATACCAAAGAAACACAAAGGTTTATAAGAAAACACTATAAAAAACTATATGGCAACAAATTGGATAATGTAGAAGTGATGGATAAATTCTTAGACTCATAAACCTCGCCAAACTGAATCAAGAAGAATTAGAGAATCTGAATAGACGAATCACAAGTAAAGAGATTGAAACAGTCATCAAAAACCTCCCAAAAACAAAAGTCCAGGACTGGGTGGCTTCTCTCTGGAGAATTCTACCAAACTTTCAAAGAAAACTTAATACCTATCCTTCTCAAACTATTCCAAAAAATTGAAGAAGACGAGACACTTTCTACCTCATCCTACGAGGCCAATATTACCCTGATACCAAAACCAGACAAGGACAGCATAAAAAAAGGAAAATTACAGCCCAGTGTCGCTGAGGACCAAAGATGGAAAAATCCTCAACAAAATATTAGCATATCAAACACAGCAATATATTAAAAAGATCATGCACCATGATCAAGTGGGATTTCTACCACGGATGCAGAAATGTTTCAACATCTGCAAATCAATCAATGTGATACACAACATTAACAAAATAAGGAATAAAATGCACATGATCATCTAGATAGATGCAGAGAAAGCATTTGAAAAGAGCCAACATTCGTTTATTATAAAACCTCTAAAAAAAATGAAGATAAAAGGAAAGTATCTCAACATAATAAAGGCCATATACGACAAAACCACAGCCAACATCATACTTAACAGTGAAAAACTGAAAGCTATCCATCTGAGAACAGGAGCAAGACAAGTGGCCCCATTCTCACCACGCTGATTCAACACAGTGGTGAAAGTTTAGGCCAGAGCAATTAGGCAAGAAAAAGGAACACAAGCCATCCAAATTGGAAAGGAAGAAGTAAAACTCTCACTTTTTGCGGATGGCATGATTATATAGAGAGAAAACCCTAAAGAACCCACCAGAAAACTATCAGAAATAGTCAAGAACCACAGCAAAGTTGCAGGATACAAGATCAACTTACAAAAATCAGTTGCGTTTCTATACACTAGTAACAAACTAATGGAAAGGAAGTCAAGAATATAATCCTGTTTACAATTGCAACAAAAAGAATAAAATCTCTAGGAATGAATTTCACCAGGGAGGTGAGAGATCTATACCCTGATGACCATAAGACATTGTTGAAAGACATCGAAGAAGACATAAAGAAATGGAAAGGCATTTCATGCTCATGGATTGGAATAATAAACATAGTTAAAATGTCCATATTACCTAAAGCAATCTAAAGATTCAATGCAATCCCAATCAGAGCCTTGATGACATTCTTCAAGGAAAAAGAGCAGAGAATCCTAAAATTTATAGGGAACAACAAAAGCCAGTGAACAACCAAAGCTCTCTTGAGAAAAAACAATGAAGCTGAAGGCATCACAATTCCTAACTTCAAAATATACTAAAAAGCTATAGCAATCAAAACAGCATGGTACTGGCACAAAAACAGACATGCGCACAGATCAATGGAATAAAAATGAAAGTCCAGAAATAAAACTACACATCTATAGACAGCTAATCTGAGACAGAGGAGCCAAGAACATACCATGGAGAAAGGAAAGTCTCTTCAACAAACGGTATTGGAAAAACTGGACAGCCACACGCAAAAGAATGAAAGTAGACTATTATCGTACACCATACACAAAAGTTAACTCAAAATGGATTAAAGCCTTGAATGTAAGACCTGAAACCATAACACTCCTACAAGGAAACATAGACAGTAGATTCTTTGACGTTGCTGTTAGCAGTATCTTTTTGAATATCACGTCTACTTGGGTAAGGGAAACAAAAGAAAAAACAAATAAATGGGATTACATCAGATTCAAAAGCTTCTGCAAGGGAAAGGAAACAATCAACAAAATAAAAAGACAATTCACCAACTGGGAGAAAATATTTGCAAATCATATATCCAGCAAGAAGTCAATTTCCAAAATATGTGGAGAACTCATACAACTCAACAACAAAAGCACACACAACCTGATCACAAACTGGGCAGAGGATATAAACTGATATCTTTTGAAAGAAGATATACAGTTGCTGAACAAGCACGTGAAAACACGTTTAACATCACTAATTATTAGGGAAATGCAAATCAAAACTACAATGAGATAACACCTTACACCCGTCAGAATGGCTATAATTAACAAGACAAAAAATGGCAAATGTTGGATGTGGAGAGGATGTGGAGGAAAGAGAACCCTCATAACTACTGGTGGGAATGCAAACTTATGCAGCCACTATTGAAAGCAGTATGGAGATTTCTCAAAGAACTAAAAATAGAAATATCACATGATCCAACTCCCTCAATACTTGGTATTTTCCAAAGAATATGAAATCAACCATTCAAAGAGGCTCATGTACCCCTATGTTCATTGAAGCATCATTCACAATAGCCAAGATGCAGATGCAACCCAAGTGCCCACCAAGTGATGAATGGATAAAGAAGATGTGGTATACACGTACAATGGAAAAGACTACTCAGCCCTAAAGAAAGACAAAATTGTCCCTTTTGCAACTACATGGATGGACCTTGAGGGTATGATGTTAAGTGAAATATGCCAGACAAAGGCAAACACAGTATGATTTCACTCATATGTGGAAGATAAAAACAAGAATAAGGAGAACAGATTAGTGTTTACCAGAGGGGAAGGGCGTGGGAGGGAGGGAAAAAGGGGCCATGGGGCACATATGTATGGTGATGGATAAAATATAGACTATTGGGGCCAGCCCCAGTGGTCTAGCGTTTACCTTTGGTGTGCTCCACTTCGGGTGCTGGGGTTCAATTCCCAGGCACAAACCTACACCACTAGTCTGTGGGTGGCCATGCTGTGACAGCAGCTCACATGTGAAAAAAGGAAGATTGGCTGAGCCCAGCCCAGTAGCATTGTGGTTAAGTTCACCCACTCCACTCCAGCAGCACGGGGTTCACATGTTCAGATGCTGGGTATGGACCTACACACCTCATTTGCTCATCAAGCCATGCTGTGGTGGCATCTCAAATACATAAATAGAGTAAGATTGGCACAGATATTAGCTCAGCAGCAATCTTCCTCAATCAAAAAAGAGGAAACTTGGCAACTGACGTTAGCTCAGGGTGAATCTATCTCAGCAAAAAAAAAAAAAAAAAAAGCCATGTTAGTGAGAGTAAACATAATTCAGTCCACATGGAAACTAATATATAATGTTCACCTGAAATTTATACAATACTATAAATCAATATGACCTCAATAAAATAATTTTTTTAAAAAAAGAAACTTCTTCTACTGGATTCTTGTTTGGGTTTTTTGGCTCTTTTTTTTTTTTTCCTGAGGAATTTGCCCTGAGCTAACATCTGTCACCAATCTTCCTCTTTTTTCTTGAAGTTGATTTGCCCTGAACTAACATCTGTTGCCAATCTTGCACTATTTTGTATGTAGGTCGCTGCCACAGCATGGCCATTGATGAGCGGTGTAGGTCTGTGCCCGGGGAAATGAACCCAGCCCACTGAAGTGGAGCATGTCAAACTTAACCACTATATCACCAGGGCTGGTCGCTGGATTCTATTTCTAAAACACCATCTGTAGGACTGGCCTGATAGTATAGTGGTAAAGTTTGCACACACCACTTCAGCAGTTGGGGTTCACAGGTTTCGATCTGGGGTGAAGACCTACCCATTGCTCATCAAATCATGCTGTGGCAGCATCTCACATGCAAAATAGAGGAAGATTAGCACAGATGTTAGCCTAGGGGCAATCTTCTTCAAGCAAAAAGAGAAAGATAGCAAGAAATCTTGTAAAAAAAAAAAACCCACCTGTAAAAGACTTTTAGCAGAGAGTTAGGCGGCAAAGAGGTATGAAAGATCATGGAGCCTTCAGGAGGCAAGTAGTTTCACGCAGCTGAGTGTAAGGGAGCAAGAGGAAAAGTGCAAGATTTAGGCCCTGAGGTAGGCAAAAATCCATGTTCCATAACATTTTACCCTGAAGATAATGGGAGTTGTCAAAACTTTTAAGTATGTAATTTCAAAGCAGGTTTCCCCCCAGGGTTAGCGTCAGTATTCATCGTGATTTCTGCTATGATCGTGATCTATAACAAACAATCCCCAAATTCAGTTCTTACAGCTAACATACATTGATTTTGCTCATTGGTCTGTAGGCCAGCTGGTGGAAATCCATGATGGGATGCCTCTTGAAGCCTCAGCTTGGAACGGGCACACTATTACTTCCACCCATTTTCTCTAGATCAAAGCGTGGCCAAGCTCCAAATTCGTTGGGCTGGGATGTATACTCTGTCTGTAATAGGAGGCCCCGCAAAGTCATGTGGCAAAGCACATGGAGGTACACTTATGTTACACAGAGAGAATGAAAATTTGGGAATAACAACAGCTCTATTCTCATCAGGATTCATCATCCCCAACTCTCTGCCATGGCCACAGGATTGTGTAACTCACCGACCCAAACAAACACGGTCACATAGTTTAAGTTCCGTTTTTTCTCAAAATTTTAACGGCCTGGTCGTTCATAACTTCTTGTTTCCTAAAACTTAATTTATAGGAACTAAAAAGAAGCTTAATTTATTACTCAACCCACCTCTTGCCATTTCAAAGACTAGTACCTAAAACCAGCTATACTCAACAGTCTAAGTTACAATTCTTTATTTTCAGCTGGCCCTTCCCATGAGGGCCTCGTTGTCCTGCTTTCTGCCCTAAGCCATCCCCTATTATATTGTCTGTTACTGAGACCATAGACTTTCTTATTTTCCTCTTTCCCTATTTGTTTTGGATTTTTTAATCAGCAAAAGAGTGTTAGACTCTGTTTATGGAAATGACATTTCTTGGAGTTTATGGGACAGGCAGGCAGTTGTATGTAGGGTGGGAAGGAGTTGTCACAAAGATTATAAGTATAATTGTGATTCATTAAGCCATGGATTTGGATAAGATCCTCCAGAGACAGTGTGAGGTTCAACCTTTTTTTTAATCCTGCTCCTTTTGATAACAATAACAACAAAATTCACTCTCCGTTAATGATTAACATTTTTTTTTTTTTTGAGGAAGATTAGCCCTGAGCTAACTACTGCCAATCCTCCTCTTTTTGCTGAGGAAAACTGGCCCTGAGCTAACATCCATGCCCATCTTCCTCTACTTTATACGTGGGATGCCTACAAGTATAACACAGCATGGCTTTTGCCAAGCGGTGCCGTGTCCCCGGCCGGGATCTGAACCGGCAAACCCCGGGCTGCAGAGAAGCAGAACGTGGGAACTTGACCGCTGTGCCACCGGGCTGGCCCCTGATTAACGTTTCTTATCTCACTTTCAGTGAGCCTAGTCATACACTAGTCATAAAGTGTATGACTTTATTTGAGTCATACAGACTCTGCCCAACTCCTCTAGGAAACTATTTTGGTGTAGACTTATTTGAACCCACGGCTGGGAGAGGACGATGATTTCTGAAAGTCCACTAGAGTGACAAACTCCAGGACAGAGCTGGCCAGTGGTAAAGAGTTACAGACAAAGACATCCGGGAAAGCTTACCCTGACCTAACCTCTGAAACCTTTTGATGTTGCTGCAGCTTGGCTTCAATAAAACATCTGGCCCCAGGGGTTCTCAACGGCCACAAAGGGCGAAACCAAGGGGAGGTTTTTGTAAAGTTCTGTAGCACTGTGGCTGCAGCTGGGGGGCACAGTGCTACAAAATCCGCAGAGACTTGCACGAAAACTGCAGGGAGTGAAGTGTCATTTCCCTGGGAAATCCTCAGCCTGGCTGCCATGCCCCCAGAGATGATCACAGCAGGCAGCCATCCCTCTTTGCTCAGTGACCCAGAAAGGATGCCAGGTAATTGACCAGACCAGAAGAGGTGACCCCTAGCTGCTGGCCTCTCACTCACCCCTGGTGTTTCAACATGTTCTTACAGCCACATTTGGGGAACTACAAAAAGGCATTTCTTTAAAAACCATTCTTGGTTTGGTTCATGTTGATTTGACTACAAAAGAGGTTTCAACGAGCCATTTCATATGGAATTTCTGAATCCAAACCTCTAGTGACATTTCCCTGAATGCCTTTCTTTGCAGTTTGGGAAGATGAACTTAAAGACAGAATGATTTGTTTTTAGGCCATCACCAGCCATGCTTGTTCATTCCAATGCTGATACACTGTAAATCGCCCATACCTGCTCAGTGCTTCATATCACACTGTCGCCTCTTGTTATCCACATGTTATCTGCCCTTAAAGCAGCCCTGGTGACTGTGAGGGCCTTGACTCTGGAAAGGTTTTGGATTCAAGACCCAGTTTCCAAGACTGAGACTTAGGTATGGGTCTAGGAAGTGAGAAAAATCTAAAAAAAAATAGAAAACAACAATTCTAGAACGTCATGAAGTGTACTGGACTGGAAATGTACACCACAGGAATACGTGCTCCTACCTACTCCTCTGACAACAATCCCCCCAATGCAAATCCACCCCTGTGCTGTTGATGAAATCACCCTGAACAAGTTGGATGAACAACTAAGATCAGACTAATTGCCCTCTATGTACCCCTAATTGTACTCACACAAAATAGAAGCTGCTGATTTTACTCAAAGAAGGCATCCAGCCCCAAAACTTGTCCCAAGAAAATGGTCCTTACTGTGCACCGTCTACTTAGTAAAGCTAAGAAAGATAGGAAGGGCAAGAACAAAGTGCGAAGAGAGAAAAAGGACATTCGTACCAGAGAAAATCGTGTTGTAGACTCAGAATATTTATCTCTTGAATTAATATTAGAATGATCTCCTAATAATATGCACAAGCCAGTATTAGGATGTGTGTTTTCTTCGTGTCTCTGAAAGAAAATATGAGAATTCAAGGAGTGCAGAAATCTAGAATCCTGGAGAGTCTTCCCAAGGAAAGTGCTTGCCTGTGGCTAGAATAATCCAAAGTCTTGGAAATACCTAACAGAGGCTGCCAGCTGCCAGCTCTCCGCAAATTGTAAACTAGGTCACCATGGTGCCCTCTCTTTGGACCCTTCCCCCATCACATCCGCCATATGCTTATATTCTATACCCTTCGAAACCTGACATCAAGAAATGACGTGAAACCAATATATACTAATTGGTAAGTCATGAAAATAGATAGAGACTTTAGCTTTTCTGAGGTTGGGTGGGAGGGAGGGGCATTGTATTTTAATATAGAGGATGCCATAAGCTAAAGACTAAAGCAACCAGGGCAGACTTTGCAAAGCTTGAGGAACACTGCCCAAAATGAAAGATGACAGTTTGTTCTCTGTTTGGAGGATCAGTGTGGATCACACAGGGAGAGTCTGGAAACTTCCACAGCAGGCACTTCTCTTCTCTTGTCCAGAAAGAGGCCCAGCTGGAGCTCAGAGACAAAGAGAACATTAACCCGCTGGTGGACAGAGGCCTGCAGCAGAGGGCTGAATTGGGGCCAATAGGGAAAATAAAAGGTACCTGCAAAAAGATTTCATTTCAACAGCAGGAATAGCTTTCTAATCGTTGAAAGCCATTCAGCAGTGACACAGACCTCGTTGTTAGAGAGGACGTTCAGGTCAACATGGATTGTGAGCTAGAACTCAAGGACCTGAGCCCTTTACCTCCCTGGAGCCCAGTACAGAATATTCTATATTGGAAGGAAAACAAAACTGCCACCAAAAAGTAACTGCAGTTATTATTTTGGCATATTTCTTCCCAGTTTCCTTTCTCAATATATAGATTATTACAAACTCTGTGTATGTAATCTTACCCCATATACAGATTTATGTCTTTTTTAACATTGTATAATCTATTCTCTATGTTGTTAGATACTTTTCCTTATCATTATTTTTAATGAGCTGCATTAATATTGTATCTAGGAACATCCTGTGGTTTACTTAATCAGTTCTCTTATGACTGAGAATTTAAGCAGCTTCTACATTTTTCCTATTACAAAAATTCTTGTGATGAACATATCGATACTTACGAATTTTTCATTATTAATATTATCCTATACATAAATGAGGAAACTATATATACAAAATCTGAAGTATGCCACCATTTCCTCAAACAAAAGTTTCAAAATAACCTTTTTGGCCAACTTAATACATAAAGCTTTTGGGTTGTAGATGAAATTGTCAAATTTTACTTTAAAATTTTTTTCTATATTAGTTTTGTTGCACACATATATTTATCATATATTATAAAAAATAGTATATTAATTTTGAAATACTGATTTTTTCTATTCTTGTCATTCATAAATTTTATTCATATTCTTCACAAGCATCTCCATATATTTGTCATCACATAGCTGCTTTATTTAAATATTCACGTTTTAACCGAGCGCATCTGAGTCACTTGTGTCTCAGTTGTCTGAATTATAGCACATTATGAATCCATATATGAAGCTGTCACTGAAATGTTTTTGAACGCAATACTTATTTGCAAAATATTAGAACTGGTCTTTTGACATTTACACAGTAAGTGAATATTCACGATGTTCACAACAAAACTTTTCCCTTAAAAGGTTTGTTTAAACAATATTGAACACGTCATTTCGAAGGCATACTCCGAAGAATAGTTACTGTGTTGTTGTTAAATGACAGTCATTTTTCACTCATCTCATCAGCTGACTTCCGTAAGTATCCATGAACTAGCATTGACTGAGATCATCCCAGGTTATGTGTCCTCACTAAGCTGTTGCTAAACGAGCAAAATAAAATAATTGCATGAAAGCATTGTAATATTGCTTTTTGTAAGGAATCAAATTTACGAGGATTCTCTATTCTCTGAAGACAATAAACCTCAATTTGTATTCAAACGTGTACTATGGTGTTTTTAATTGAAGTAATGTTGGTTTATAACATTATATAAATTTCAGGTGTACATCATTATATTTTGATTCCTGTGTAGATTACATTATGTTCACCACCTGGACTGATTATAATCCATCACTACACATATGTATGTGCCTAATCACCCCTTTAACACTTCTACCTCCCTCCTTCCCCTCTGGTAAGTACCAATCCAATCTCTGTCTCTATGTGTTTGTTTGTTGTTGTTTGAACTTCTATTTATGAGTTAGATCATATGGTATTTGACTTTCTCCCTCATACTTATTCTGCTTAGCATAATACCTTCAAAGTCCACCCGTGTTGTCACAAATGGCCAGATTTCATCCTTTTCTATGGTTGAGTAGTATTCCATTATGTCTATATGCCGTATCTTTTTTTATCCATTTGTCCCTTGATGGACACCTAGGTTGCTTCCAAGTCTTGGCTATTGTGAATAATGTTACAATGAACACAGGGGTGTGTATATCTTTGCACATTCATGTTTTCATGTTCTTTGAATAAAGACACAACAGTGGAATAGCTGGATCGTATGGTAGTTCTATTCTTAACTTTTATTTTTTGAGGAAGATTAGCCCTGAGCTAACATCTGCTGCCAATCCTCCTCCTTTTGCTGAGGAAGACTGGCCCTGAGCTAACATCTGTGCCCATATTCCTCTACTTTATATGTGGGATGCCTGCCACAGCATGGCTTTTGTCCACACCCGGGTTCCAAACCAGTGAACCCTGGACCACCGAAGTGGAACGTGTGAAATTAACTGCTTTGCCAATGGACCGGTCCCTATTCTTAAATTTTTAAGGCATCTCCATACTGTTTTCCATAGTGGCTGCATCAGTTTGCACTCCCACCAGCAATGTATAAGAGTTCCCTTTTCTCTACGTCTGCCCCAACACTTATTTCCTGTCTTATTAACTATAGCCATTCTGACTGGCATGAGGAGATATTTCATTGCGGTTTTGACTTACATTTCCCTAGTAATTGGTGATGGTGAACATCTTTTCATGTGTCTTTTGGCCCTCTGTATATGTTCTTTGGAGAAATGTCTGTTCACATCTTTTGTCCATTTATTAATTGAATTCTTAGTGTTTTTGTTGTTGAAATGTATGTGTTCTTTACATATTACAAATATCATCTTCCAATTGTTAGGTTGTCTTTTCATTTTGTTGATGGTTTCCTTTGCTCTGCAGAAGATTTTTAGTTTGATGTAGTCCCATTTGCTGAATTTTTCTAGTTTCTCTTGCCCAGTCAGACATGGTACTTGGAAATATGCTGCTAAGACTGATGCCAAAGAGTGTACTGCCTATGTCTTGTTCTGGATGTTTCATGTCTTATATGCAAGTGTTTAATCCATTTTGAGTTAATGTTTTTATGTGGTGTGAAATAATGGTCTATTTTCATTCTTTTGCATGTGGCTGTCCAGTTTTCCCAACACCATTTATTGAAGAGACTTTCTTTTCTCCATTGTATGTTCTTTAGGATCCTTGTCAAATTGACTGTCCGTGAATGTGAGGGTTTATTTCTGGGCTCTTGATTCTGTTCCATTGATCTGTGTGTCTGTTTTTGTGCAAGTGCCATGGTTTTTTGATTACTATAGCTTTGTAGTATATTTTGAAGTCAGGGAGTGTCATACCTCCAGCTTTCTTTTTTTCTCAGGATAGCTTGGTTATTTGGCAATGGTTTCAGTATGTGAACAAGGATCACCAAAGTCATTGGTAGTAAATAATCCCCACACCACATTTAGTTAACATTTGTTAAATATGCCAAAGGCAATGTCAAAGAGAACATCATGGAAGAAGTAAAGGGGATGGAACTAACAATGACTGTGACCCTGCATACTGGGTCACACACTAGTGTATGGTGACCCAAGAAGTGGAATCAACGTCTGGCTAACTTACAAAGTTCCTCCCTTCAAAGAGTTCAATGCCTAGTATAAACAAAACAAGTGATTGGAAAGTGGTTGCTGTGAATTGAATTTCATCTCGTTGGAATATGACATGCTTTCACAGTCCAATTTTCTTTTAAATAACATATTTCTAGAGATCATAACTTCAAGAAAGTCCACAAGGTGAAACTCTGTCACTGAATCCCGAAATTCTAACAGATCATATGTCTTGTTCAGATGAGAAAACTGTTGATTCCGGGAGTAGAGATGGCAAAGGGTCATTAGAAGATAGCACTGGACAAAAGGCCCAGAGATGTGATGAAGAGTACAGACTCTTCACAAAGAAAACCTGAGTTATCAGAAAGTCACAAGTAGGAAACAGATGGTGTAAGGGAAAATATTGTTGGGTAGAGTTAGCTGGGAAGAGCTCTTGGAGATGAATCAAATTGGCCCTTGAAGATGGTAGAAGACATAGTATGACTGGCAATATTATTTCACAGTCAGGAATCTTCCCCTTTCCCCTAATGCCACCAAGTAGGCTCCTCATCCTAGAGTAAAAGCATAATTTATCCCTACCCACTTAAACTATGTGTTTTTTTAAGGATTTTATTTTCATTTTTTATTTTTCCTTCATTTCCCCAAAGCCCCCTATTACATAGTTGTATATTTTAGCTGTGGACACTTCTACTTGTGGCATGTGGGCCACCACCTCAGCATGGCTTGATGAGTAGTACTATGTCTGTTCCCATGATCTGAACTGGCAAAACCCTGCACTGCCTAAGCAGAGCATACGAACTTAACCACATGGCCACAGGGCTGTCCCCATTAAACTATCTGTTTTTGAAAGGTATTTCTTGGGAACTAAGCAACATTTCTGTTCACCTCACAAAATAAATCAACGTTAATACCATAGATCTGAGAGCTTAATGTTCTAGGCTCTCCTTCACTCTCCTCTTGACCCTGCATGCTTTCATCCAAGAGCACAGGGATTAATCCCTTCATCATGGGATTACAATTGTAAGAGAGCACATCAAGTCCAATTTCTCTTTTTAAGTACAGAAGAGCAAAATCAATGCCCAAGGGAAGAAAACAATATCTAGGCTTCCTCTCAAGGTGTATAAAAAAACTGGGCTTATGGATTAAAGGATAGAATACATCAATTCATTCAAAAGAAAATCATAAGAGCCCATTTTCAGGTAAAATACACAATTCCCAGAAATAACACTTTTAATGAAATTTTCATTTATAGTGCAGAAATGGAGCATATCATCCTTGGACTGCTTATTTTGTAAAAGAGCAGATTCTTTCAAATATTACTTTTTCAGCATATAGTGATGAGTTTATGATCTTTCTTTCTGGTATAGCAGACTGGAGGCAGTCACAGTTACAAGAAGAAGACATATGACTTTCTTCATTCTTCACAAGAAATCATGCAGAAAAAGTTTTACAAGCCAAAAAACACCATTTGAAAACATTTTAATGGAGCTGGCCTGTTGGCATAGTGCTTAAGTTCATGCCCTCCACTGCAGCAGCCCAGGGTTGGTAGTTTCAGATCTTGAGTTTGACAACCTTCCTCAAGCAAAAAGAGGAAGATTGAGAAAAGAAGTTAGGCCAGGGCCAATATTCCTTAAGCAAGAAATAAAAAAAGGAAAACATTTTAAGGTCTCATATTACTTGCTGGTTGCAATGGGAACACATAATGTTACAAAAGGTAGATTATTCTGTCATTGTCTTATCTTAGTGATCAATCTTAGGCTCATCAAATCATTATCTTTATCTTGACATGAGGCAGGATACAGGACACAACATCACCTCCACAGTGTTCCTGTGAAACATAAATAAATGCACTAACCTAATCAAACCTCTAGTTCTAACAGGAGACAAGGGAGCTAGAAGAACAAGTTAAATGATTCCACAAGGAAACAACTAGACAAATCCAGAAAGTGAGATATTCTATTGAACAACAGACCAGTCTCTTCAATAAACAATGTGATCAGCAGAAAAAAAAAAGTAGTGTGGAGGGAAAGCTGTGGAAGGGGAACAATTACAGATTAAGGAATCTTAAGAATGATGTTAATTAACATCATGGTGGAGTATGTTGTTTGTTTTGTCTCTGCCCTCTAAGTTACAACTAAACAGACATTCATTAACCAGTAGAAGATTCCCTACACAGCACAAGAGGATGCCTGAGGGATCCACACAGCAATACATCTGAGACTGAGTGGACCAGGTCCCAGGAAAGCAGTGGAATTAGGGAAGCAGCCAGTTCCCCCTCCCCGCCATCAGTAATTCAGGTCCTGGATCCTCACACAGTGGCCAGCATGACTGCGAGTGAAGGCAGGAACAGCCTGGCCCACTTACAAAAGCTTTCGGAGTGGTAGCTTGGCCAAAGGGAGTACCCTCTGTGCCGTGGAAGTTCTACCCTTGTGAACACTGCATACTGAGTGGCTATGGCTCAGCCCCTGTGAAAGTCCCCTGCCAGCTGTTTACAGCACCCACAAGCCCAGCCCATGAGCTCAGCACCAAGCCCACAGGAAGGTAACCTGCTGTGCAAGCATGACATGCCAAGTGAAGGTGACCCTACCAACCGAGCACCACAACTCAGCCAGAGTTGTCTGCCTAGTGCAATGACCACACCCATGCAAACACAGAACTTCTCAACTCATAACACTACCAAAACACAGAGCAGAATCAGAAAACACAGCTCCTACACCCTCCCCAGCATGGCAGATTGAAATTAAGACCTGATACTACCACAAATGTGCCAGCAGAGGATCAACTCATCAAACACCATGAAAACTACAGTAACACAGCAGAGCAGAACGAAAATGACAAGTCTCCAGAAACCAAATCTGAAGACACATCAGATTACAATCTGAATGAGAGCTCATTCAAAATAGTTTGCATAAAGGAAATCAATGAGTTATAAGAAAACTCAGGAAGACAGTTCAATGAGCTCAGAAATAAAATTAATGAACAGAAGGAATAATTCACCAAAGAGATTGGAGCCTTTAAAAAATGCATACAGAAATTTGGGATATGAAGAACACAATTAATGAGATAAAAAATAGAGCAGATGTTATGTAAGACAGAATTCCTGAATTAGAAAATAGAAATATGAAAATACTTTGGATCTAGGAAGAGAGACAACTAAGATTTTTTAAAAATGAAGAAATTCTTCCAGAAATACGTGACTGAATTAGGAAAAATAACATAAGGATTATAAGTATACCAAAGAGAGAGGAGAGGAGAAAGGAGCAGAAAGGTTGTTCAAAGAAACAATAACTGAGAACTTCCCAAAGCTGAGGAAGAAGCTGGAGTTACAAGTACGTGAATCCAGTAGAACTCCTCATGATATTCATGCAAAAAGACCTTCTCCAAGGCATATAATATTAAAACAGGCAAAAAGCAATGACAAAGAAGACATATTAAGGGCAGCAAGGTAGAAGAAAGTAATCTACAAAGGAATACATATCAGGCTTTCAATGGATTTCACCACAGAAATGTTACAGGCTAGGAGAGAATGAAAGATATACTCAAAATGCTGAAATACAAAAACTTTCAGCCAAGAATACTCTATCAAAGCTAAATTATAATTCAGACTTGATGGTGAAACAAATGCTTTCTGAGATAAACAGAACCTGAGGGAGTTCATTGCCACTGGACCTGCCATAGAATAAATGTTGAAAGGAGCCCTCCTGCCTGCAATAAAAAGGCAAAGGTTACCAAAGATATGAGCAAGGAGATAGCTAGCCAGAGAGAATCAGAAAATTGTAGCTCTCCACCAGAATAGGCTAAAAAATACTCAGTTATAACATAACAGATAAAAGGAAGTAAAGCATCAAAAACAATGCTGAACACTTCAATTTAGTCACAAATTCACAACACAAAAAAGAATAATTTGTGACAACAATGACTCAGAAAGGGAAGAGGAGAGAGATGCCTCCTGCCTAGGCTAATGGAGATAAGAGGCTGTCAGAAAATGGCCTATCTCATCTATGAGAACTTGTATACAAAACTCATGGTAACCACTAAACAAAAAAATCTGAGCAGAAATACAAATCATAAATAATGAGAAAATCGTCACAAGGGACAACCAAAGTGAAATGGCAGTTAGAAAGACAAGGAAAAAGACACAATGGAAATATTGAAACATTGGGGAAAATGAGATAAAATGGCCATATTATGCCCTCATATATCAATAATGACTCTAAATGTAAATGGATTGAATTCTACAATCAAAAGAAACAGAGTGCTTGGATAGATTAAAAAAGAAGACCCAACAACATGCTGCCTCCAGGAAACACATCTCAGCTCTAAGGAAAAACATAGGCTCAGAGCGAAGGGATGGAAGATGATATTACAAGCAAATGGCAAGCAAAAGAAAGCAGGTGTTGCCATACTTACGTGAGACTGGGCAGACTTCAAGATAAAAAAAGACAATGACCATCAAAGAGGGGAAGTATATAATGACAAAAGGGACATTCCACCAAGAGGACTTAACACTAATGAATATTTATGCACCTGATACAGGAACACTAATTTACATAAAGCAACTATTAACAGACAAAGGGAGATAATGACAATAACACAATAATAGTAGCAGACCTCTAAATTCCACTTACATCAATGGATAGCTCATCCAGAGAGAATGTCAACAAGGACACAGTGGCCTTAAATGAAACACAAGATCAGGTGAATTTAATAGATGTATAGAGATCACTCCATCCAAAGACAGCAGAAAACACATTCTTCTCACGTTCACATGGAACATTCTCAAAGATAGGCCTTATGTAGGGAACAACACAAACCTCAATAAATTTAAGAAAACTGAAATCATATCAAACATCTTTTCTGATGACAATGCTATAAAACTTTAAATCAACTACAAGAGAAAAGCTGGAAAGGTCACAAATATGTGGACACTAAACAACAGGCTACTGAACAACCATTGGATCAATGAAGAAAACAAAGGAGAAATCAGAAAATACCTAGAGACAAGTGAAAATGAAAATATGACATATCAACTCATTGCATGCAGCAAAAGTGGTCCTAAGAGGGAAATTCATAGCATTACAGGACAACCTCAACTAAACAAGAAAAATATCAGATAAGTAATCTTAAATGACACCCAACAGAACTAGAAAAAGAAGGACAAACAGAGACAAAGTGAGGAGAAGGAGGGAAACAAAAAAAATTAATGTAGAAATAAATGAAATAGAGACTGAAAAACAAGAAAGGATCAATGAAATGAAGAGCTGGTTCTTTGAGAAGATAAACAAAATTGACAAACTCTTAGGCAGACTCACTAAGAAAAAAAGAGAGAAGGCTTGAATAAATAAAATTAAAAATGAAAGAGGAGAAATTACAACAGATACCAAAGAAACATACCAAAGAAACAAAAAAGGATTGAAAGAGGATACTATTGCAAACTATATGTGAACAAATTGGATAATCTAGAAGAAACACATAAATTCTTAGACTCATACAACATCCCAAAACAGAATCAAGAAGAAATCAAGAAGCTGAATAGAACAATCACAAGTAAAGAAAATGAAACAGGATTCAAAAACCTCCAGAAAACAAAAGTTCAGGACTGGGTGACTTCTCTCTGGAGAATTCTACCAAACATTCGAAGAGCGTTTAATACCTATTCCTCTCAAACTATTCTGAAAAATTGAAAAATACAGAGCACTCCCTAACTCCTTCTATGAAGCTGATATTACCATGATACCAAAATCAGACAATGACAACATGAAAGGAAAATTACACCCAATAATGTTTATCACGATAGATGCAAAACTCCTCAACAAAATATTAGCATATTGAATACAACAATATATGTAAAAAGATCATATGCCATGATCAAATGGGATTTATACCAGCCATGCAGGAATGATTCAACATCTGCAAATCAATCAATGTGATACACCACATTAACAAAATAGGGAATAAAAATCACATGATCATCTCCATAGATGCAGAGAAAAAAATTGACAAGATTCAACATCCATTTATGATGAAAATCTCAATAAAATAGGCATAGAAGGAATGTATGTCAGTATAATAAAGGCCATTTATGACAAACCCACAGCCAACATCATACTTAACAGTGAAAAATTGAAAGCCATCCCTCAGAAAACAGAAACACGACAAGGGCGCCCACTCTCACCACTCTTTTTCAGCATAACACTGGAGGTGTTGGCCAGAACAATTAGGCAAGAAAAAGAAATTAAGGGGGTCCAAATTGGAAAGGAAGAAGTAACACTCTTGCTGTTTGGAGATGACACGATTATATGTTGAAAAAAAAAAACTCTGAAGAATCCACCAGAAAACTAGTAGAAGTAATCAACAACTACAGCAAAGTTTCAGAGTACAGAATCAACTTACAAAAATCTGTTGCATTTCTACACACTCATAACAAACTAGTAGCAAGAGAAGTTAAGAATGTAACCTCTTTTACAATCACAACAAAAAGAATAAAATACCTTGGAATAAATGTAACCAAGGAGATGAAAAACCTATACATTGAAAACCACAAGATACTATTGAAAGAAATTGAGGAAGACATAAGACATGGAAAGATATTCCATGCTCATGGATGGAAGAATAAAGACAAGTAAAATGTGCATATTACCTAAGGCGATCTGCAGATTCATTGCAGTCTCAATCAGAATCCCTATGCCATTTTTCACAAAAATAGAACATAGAATCACAAACTTTATAGGAAACAACATGTCTGTGAATAGCCAAAGCTTTTCTGAGAAAAAAAAGAATAAAGCTGGAGGCATCACAATTGCTGACTTCAAAATATAGTACAAAGCTACAGTATTCAAAACAGAATGGTACTGGCACAAAAACAGACACACACACAGATCACTGGAATAGAAAGGAAAGCCCAGAAATAAAACTACATATCTAAGACAACTAACCTTCAACAGAGGAACCAAGAAAAAGCATTGAAAAAAGGGAAAGTCTCTTTATAAACGGTGTGGGGAAAACTGGATGGCCACATGCAAAACAATGAAAGTAGACGATTATCTTATACCATACACAAAAGTTAACTAAAAATGAATTAAAGCCTTGAATGTAAGACCTGAAACCATAAAACTCCTGGAAGAAAACATACGCAGTACACTCTTTGACATTGTTCTTAGCAGTATCATTTTGAATACCACGTCTACTCACACAAGGGAAACAAAAGAAATAATCAACAAATGGGACTACATCAGATTAGAAAGCTTCTGCAAGGCAAAGGAAACGATCAACAAAACGAAAAGACAACCCACCAAATGGGAGAAAATATTTGCAAATGATATATCTGGCAAGAGGTTAATTTCCAAAATACGTAGACAACTTGTACAACTCAGCAACAAAAACACACACAACCCCATGAAAAACTGGACAGAGGATGCGAACAGATATTTTTCAAAAGAAGATACACAGATGGCCAACAGGCATGTGGAAAGATGTTCAACATCATTAATTATTAGGGAAATACAAATCAAAACTAAAATGAGATGTTGCCTTAGACCCATCAGAATGGCTATAATTAACAAGACAAAAAATAATAAATGCTGATGAGGATGTGGACAAAGGGGAACCCTCAAACACTGATGTTGGGAATGCAAACTGGTGCTGCCACTATGGAAAACAGTATGGATATTTCTCAGAGAACTAAAAATACAAATAACAATGTTATTGGAATGTGTGGATACATAAAGGTGTTTAAACTCTATGTGCTTATTGCTCTTATATCAACTTTAAAGAAGTACAAGTTAAACAGATACAAAACTTCAAAACTAGTAAAACTTTAATGATTTTAATCTAATATTATAAACGGTGTTTTGCTGAAACTACAGCATCAATTTTGAATTGAATAGATGAAGAATATATGCGTGGTACTGAGTTTTAATTATGAGCTTGATTCTTCTGGATTTGTGCATGACTTTCATCGTTTTAATTTTTTCTTTGTTCAAAAATAAATTCAGCTTGAATTGGTAATCCATTCACTTGACTAGCCAGTCAACTAACTATGCACCAACAGTATAATATTGAAAGAAATGTTTTTAAGTTTTAATGAAATATTCTTTATTACATTATTGCTACTATACGTATTGCTAATCAACTGTAGCTAAAAGATGAGCTCCACACAGTATAGCCACGTGAATGGTGAAGATAGGTCTGATCATACATGGAGTTTTACATGCTTATAGCATCTAATTTTTGATGATCCCATTTTCCCATGTCTGTTTTCTATCCAAATTACCCGACATCATTTGACATTCATTCAGTTATGTTAATTTACTAATAGCTCTAATAAAGTAAAGGAGGGCATCGGAGGCTTAGGGCAGTATTTGCTTATAAAATCATCATTAAGCTAAGCCCCAACATGGGAAAAAATGGAGAATTGGTTTATAGAGCCCATATATCTACAACTTGGTAGCATATTTCTGTTTTGATGCTGATCTTTATTGTCTTAGCTTTGTCTATAATGTTTAGCAATCGCTCTTCTTTAAATTAATGATGAAGCATATCAAGTCAGTTGTCTGGCTGTCTTCGTGGCAATGAACTATAGCAACACCTGTTTAAAAGTTATGCCATTTGGTTGCCCTTTTTTTAGCGTGAGATTTGGTACCAACTCAATAAATGCTAATATAAAAAGACATAAAACAGTTTGAAAATTTTTAAGTGACTGTTAAAAATAATAGCATAAATGGGCCGGCCCAGTGGTGCAGCAGTCAAGTTCACATGTTCTGCTTCGGTGGCATGGGGTTCCCTGGTTCGGATCCCAGCTGTGGACCTAGGCACTGCTTGTCAAGCCATGCTGAGGAAGGGGTCCTACATATAAAGTAGAGGAAGATGGGCGCAGATGTTAGCTCAGGGCCAGTCTTCCTCAGTAAAAAAAAAAAGGAGGAGGATTGGCAGCAGATGTTAGCTTAGGGCTAATCTTCCTCAAAAAAAGAAAATAATAACAGCATAAAAGAAACCCATATCTCTTCCAGATATTCTCAGTAAGCAAAAAGTGGAACACAACCTACTAACTATGTCCTGTTATTTCCGTTACAAGCTAAAGTGGCACCATGATGTGGCAGGAGGAAAACCAATTTGCAATTCTTTTAGTTCACCAACTGTAATTATGCAAATCATAACGTAAGTTTGGTGAGAAGCACAATACTACAAATTTTGCTTATAACATATGCATTATTTTTATAACACACCAGTTAAACTTCGCATAATTCATGGGACCCAACTGCATGTTTTATACTATCATTCTATGGGAAATACATTTTTAATTCTCATAAAAACAGGAAGATCTATAAAAATTCCAGAGATATACACTTTCCAAATATGATAAATGCAAAGCATAAAAACGTTTTAAACTCAATTTTAAAATAATCCTTTTTAATATTATAATTTCCATACAGGTCTTGGAAATGTCGTAAAAGTTTATATACATATACATATACAAATAATAAAATCCACCTTTATTATGGATTTGTAATGTGACTGACCCTTCTCTAAGCACTTTACATTCATTATGTGATTTAAACTTACCATTAACCTTATGGTGCTAATTTTATCATTCCCATTTCACAGATGATGAAACCAGGCCTCAAAGGGTTTAGGTAAATTGCCAATTTCACCAAGCCCAAAGGGGCTACAAGCAGAATTTGAATTCAGTTAGCTGGCTCAGAGCCACAATCTTAACCAAAATACTATTCTGCACTTTCCCTTGTAGAAGTGGGTATATCCACCTGCAAGCGTGCACGTTTGTGCGCACACACATGTCTCTGCTGTCCAGCCTCTTCTATATCTGGCTCTCTGGAGTGCACAGGCCACTAGTATCTGCTCTCCATAACTTTCCACAGGGCACAGAAATGTGCTTGCTCACGGGAGGAGTGGAGGTGAAAAACTTGCAAAGTGAATTGTTGTGTATTTTGTTTTCCTGGTCACACTTCTCCCTTTAAGGTTTTGCAAGACGGCACACAGATCCATTTTTTCCCTGTCTGCTCAGTTTGGTATCTTCATTAGGATTGGTAAATTGTATTCAATCTTTTCCCAATTTATTAATATATTATCCCTTCACTTAAAATACAAAAAAGCACTTGTATTTCAAATGGATTTGAGGTGGTGGTAGGGTTTGTTGATGACTAGAAGAATCTTACGGTTGAGTAATTGGTCCTCAGTCTACATGACCAAGAAAGTGAACGTTCTTAGTAGACACAGAGGTGATCAGCCAACAGTGGCAAACAAACTATGTATTTGGGATGAGAGTGAGACTTAAACCCAAATGCCTCAGTGTTTGCTCTTTTTTTATTTTTAATTTTTAAAGATTTTTTTTTTTCCTTTTTCTCCCCAAAGCCCCCCGGTACATAGTTGTGTATTCTTCGTTGTGGGTTCTTCTAGTTGTGGCATGTGGGACGCTGCCTCAGCGTGGTCCGATGAGCAGTGCCATGTCCGCGCCCAGGATTCGAACCAACGAAACACTGGGCCGCCTGCAGTGG
This sequence comes from Equus quagga, assembly GCF_021613505.1. NCBI lineage: Eukaryota > Metazoa > Chordata > Mammalia > Perissodactyla > Equidae > Equus > Equus quagga. The sequence goes on along the minus strand of NC_060268.1, from coordinate 25,920,124 downwards.
AGCGCGCGAACCTAACCACTGGGCCACGGGGCCAGCCCCAGTGTTTGCTCTTTTTTTGTCTGTGTGTGCGGAAGGGTGTCACTGAGCTAACATCTATGGCAATCTTCCTCTATTTCATGTGGGATGTTGCTACAGTGTGGCTTGACAAGCTGTGCTAGGTCTGTGCCTGGGATCAAAACCAGCGAACCCCGGGCTGCTGAAGCAGAGTGCATTAACCCAAGCACTATGTCATTGGGCTAGCCCAATAAGGTCACTTTTGATGAGCCTAGTATGACTTTATTTTGACAGTGATAGATGCAGAGATCAAAGGCAAACAAAGACCAGTGTCTTGAGATCCCCAGGGAGAGTTTTCAAAAGGAAATGCCTATGTCAAAAATTAGAGGTCAACCAAAAATATATAAAAAAAGCATCAACTGAATTGGCCAGAGCCGCTGTGTCAAGTTGCACAGGTTGTGCCTTTACAGGAGTGCTTGGCCAAGGGGACAGTGGGGCTAAAATTCAGCCCAGGCTTTGCCTGCGGAGCCAAGGCCCTGGTGCAAAGCTGCATTAACAGGAGAAAGGGGAGCCCATTATAAAGCACACAAAGGTGCCATCTGATTGCCAAGCTTGAACCCTAGGGGCCGCCTCTGCATTTGCCCAGCAGGGTTGCCTTTTCTAAACCACGCAAAGCACCATATGGGCTATGGGCCCTGAATTCAGCAACCTGGTAGTCCATGGAGAGGATAGCACTTTAAATTTACGTGAAAACCCTTGGTAAAGCATAACACTGCTCAGGTGTAAAGTGTGGCAGGCAAAGGTGATTCAGAATCTGAGCAGGTGACAGGAGAAATTACACTGACCACAAACATTTGCTGCCTAACCTACAGCATGTAGAATCCACTTGAGACATTCAGAAATCTGGTGAACTCCTCTGTGGGAAAGTATTTGAGAGTAGACTGGCCAGAAAACACAGATGGGAGCGGATGTAATCATTTCTGAAAGTCCACTATGTAGCAAACTCCAGAGCAGATCTAGCCAGTGGAGAAAAGCCACAGACAGAAGCACCTGGGTGAACCTGCCCTGACCTAACCGACAAAACTCTTTGATCTTGCTGCAGCTTGACTTCGAGAAAACGTCCTGCCCCAGGAGTTCTCAAAAGCCACATAGGGTGAAACAAAGGGAGGTTTTTTTAATACTACGAAGCATGGTGATAGGAAGGAGACGAAGGAGAAACGCGAGTATAGGCACAGTGCTACAAAACCGACAGAGACCTGTACAAAAACTATAGGGACAAAGTGCCATTTCCCTGGGAAATCCCCAGCCTGGCTACCATGACCCAGGAGATGAACACAGCAGGCAGCCATCCCTCCTTGCTCAGTGACCCAGAAAGGATGCCAGGAAGTTGACCAGACCAGAAGAGGTGACCCCTAGCTGCTGGCCTCTCACTCACTGCTTGTGGTTCAACATGTTCTTATAGTCACACTTGGGAACTACAAAAAGGCATTTCTTAGAAACCATTCTTGGTTTAGTTCATGTTTTTTGACTTCAAAAGGGGTTTCCAAAGAGCCGTCTCATATGGAATTTCTGAATCCACATTTCTAGTGACATTTCCTTGAATGCCTTTCTTTGCAGTTTGGGAAGATGAACTTAAAGACAGAATGATTTGATTTTAGGCCATCACCAGCCACAATTGTTCATTCCAATGCTGAAACACTGTAAATCACCCATACCTGCTCACTGCTTCACATCACACTGTCGCCTCTTGTTATCCACATGTTGTCTGCCCTTAAAGCAGCACTGGTGACCATGAGGGCCCTGACTCTGGAATAGTCATGGATCCAAGACCCATCCCCTTTGTGATACCAGTTTTCCAAGATGAGAATTAGCTGTGTGGCTAGAAAGTGAGAACAATCTAAAACAATAGAAAGCAACAATTCAGAGTCCTTCCTGAAGTGTACTGACTAGAAATGTTCACCATAAGAATATGTGCTTCTACTTACTCATCAGACAACAACCCCCCAAAAGCAAATCCACTCTTATCAGAAATTGATTAAATCATCAGGAACCAGTTGGATAAACAAGTGCCACCTTTCTAAGATCAGACTGATTGTCCCCTGTATCTCCCTAATTGAGCTCACACAAAAAAAAGCTGCCGTTTTTACTCAACACAAGGCATCCAGATCCAAGTTCACTGAAATGTTGTTACTGATATTCTAATGGAGACTTATATGTTCCAAATTATGTAAATCTGACCATTCACCATTCTGAGCATGAAATTTCCTCTTTTTTTCTAAATGCTCTTGCTTTCTTGTATTTTCTAGTATTTCCCTTCTGAAGCTAGCTCCCAAAGGGCTTCCCTCTGCATTCTCATTTCCATTGTAAGGTTAGCATACAAGTTAAATTTTGAATTTCTTCAGAAACTTCTATGGAGAGATTTCCTCTTCAGTTTCTCTGCTTTCCCAGAAGCTATTGGGAGCAAAGAGCTCAAGCATGAACTATCTTGACGCAGTGTAAGATCAGCACAAAATGCTCTCAATGTGATTGTTCCATATCCCATCATTCATTTAGTGTCTTCTGCAGAATTTAATTCTAAATATCCTTCTCCAATATTGATCCTTGGGCCTCCACCTTGTAAAATCATACTTTCCTCTTTGAAATCGTTTCAAAATGTTGATCCTCTACAAACTTTCCCCCTCTCAGTTCTCCCTCCCAGCCTCCCCCATCCTCAGCCTTACACCCTCCAAAAATGATGTTCCGAGACCATTTGCATCTCAACAAGGAAATGATGCAAAAGTGTGCCCTTTCTTTTGCTGTTTTTTGCTTCTCAATTCTAACCCAAACCCTGAACGTCTGGAGAGTTAGCACCCCTGGTGCCATTCATGGGCATTTTCCTCAGAGATCTGTTCCCTCAGAAGCATTTGGGGACTGAGCCTGAACTCCATTGATATTAGGACCCTTGAAGGTGCCTGTCTAAATCCAGGTCCAGCTACTTCGTCACTGTAATTTGCCATTAGAAAGGTTGGGCTATCTACATTATCACTCCTCTAATGGCTCATAACTGAATCTTTAATTCTACAGGGTATATGGATCCTAGGAAGCTCCGGGGGAAAGGCTTGAATGTCTTTGCATTCAAGGGAATGGTCTGTAATGGGAGCTATCCAGATTACATGCCTTCCAAGGAAGAGAGAAGCGTCATCACTTAGACAACGTCAACTCTCTGGTCCCCTTTTGTTCTCCTAATACTGCACCTCTTTCTACCACGTATTTATGGCTGACTTAGTCAACTCACAACCTGGCACAAGTCAACATAGTCTTCTGTTAGTCTGGAGGTTCAAGGTAAAGTGACAGAATCTGACTCCAGAGTAAAATAGTCTCCTCTCTCCAATGCAAAGACTCTGAAAGCAATGTATCAACAGGTCTCTAATCACCCTATATTTCCATTTGGATGTATTTCTCCCAGTTCCTGTACATTGTTTCTCCATAGAGACTTCAGTGACGAAAATTGAAACTCTATCCTACATATACTAATTAACTCAACTATCAGTGCAGATTGATTGTATGCAAAGGAGACAATTTTGCACCAGGATTTGTTCACCTTTATTTTAATGACAAAAATGAGATAAAGCTCTCTTCCTACAATGACTTTCTCTCTGAATAGATTGTTTTCCAGGAGGGGTTAGGATGGTTCTGCCATGGCTCCTTGGCTTCTACACCCCAAGCCATTTGTTTTAGATCACATCTGGAGGAAGAATCTCCTTATACAGCATTGTTTATGCATCACGCTGATCAATGACTATAGACTGGCGACAACAGAATGGCAAATAAAACTGGAAGCTCCCGTCTTCTAAGAGAGAGGTGGAAGGTAGTGGGATGGATGGGATTTGGATTAGGGGAAACCTCTCATGTCTGCTGCTGATTCAATCTTCTCACCAGCAACCTAATCCAACAGATCCATCTTTCTTAGGAGGCACCAGACACCAAGAATGTCCATACCTTGTGGTTCCTGTACCCCTGAGACCCCAAATTTGATTTCCAATTCAGAGAACAAAGGCTGCTGGCTTTAGACCAGTTCACATCAGATGTGAGTCACAACCACCAGCTACACAGGAAGGATCCACCAAGACAGGGCATGAGAATCAGCTTCTCAGAAATTTCAATATTTGTGATCCATCATTCATCTAACACTTGCCTAAAGAGACAGACTGGGAGAATTTCCCCAGGACGTCTTCAGGGATTTAATGCTTCCTGCTGGGAATTAAGAAGGCTAAATTTTTGACTAAGGTGTAAGAATGTTGAAAGTTAAGGGAATTAATTGAAATTAGGTATTAGAACTTTACATGTACTTTAGGAAAACCTGTAAATCTATCCAAGGCTTTGACATTACGACTTCCTCTATCACTGACCTTGCCCTTTTCTGAATCCCATGTGAGGATCATACACTGGATAAGAATTCAAGGCCATGAGCAGCTGGAGCTTTCTTTTCTCTGCACGTAGGGCAATGGCGATGGGGATTCTGCTATCAAACATCATTGCTAGTTTGTGCCAGGCGTCACAAGGATGTTCTTGTACTGCAACTGTCTGTGAGAGATTATACCCTGGCTTTCCCTAAGTCTGTAGATTTCTTTTACTATTTTTTGATCAAGAAAATTGTCCTTAACATGCACTGCCTACTCAGTAAATCAAAGAAAAATAAGAAAGGCAGGGACAAAGCGCAAAGAGAGAAACAAAGACATTCGTACCAGGAAAAACCCTATTGTGGACTCAGAGTATTAATCACTTGAACTGATATTAACCTGATCTCCCCAGGAAATATAAAGATCAGTATTTGGATGTGTGCTTTCTTAGGGTCTCTGAAAGAAAATATGAGAATTCAAAGATCACGGAATTCTTGAATCCTGTAGAATCCTCCAAAAGAAAAAAGTGGTTCACTGTGGCTAGAATAATCCAAAGCCTTGGCAATAGGTAAGGGAAGCTGCCAGCTGCCAGCCCTCTGCAAACTGTAAACTAGGTCATCCGGGGCTCCCATTCTCATCTTTCTGTGCCCTTTCCTTTGATGCTCCTCCCCATCACATCCCTCATTTGCTTTTGTTCTATTCCCATCAAAACCCAACGTCAAGAAATGACGTGAAACCAATCATACTAATTTGTGAGTGATGAAAATAGATGGAGGCTTTAGGTTTTCTGAGGTTGGGTGGGAGGGAGCGGCAATGTATTTTAATAAGGATGATGCCATAAGCTAAAGACTGAAGCAACCAGGGCAGAATTTTCAAAGCTTGAGGAAGATTACCCAAAATGAAAGATGGAAGTTTGTTCTCTCTTTGTTTGGAGGCTCTGTGTGGATCATACAAGGAGAGTCTGGAACCTTCCAGAACAGGCACTTCTCTTGCCATGTCCGGGAAGAGGCCCAGCTGGAACACAGAGCCGAGAGAACATTAACCTGCCTGTGGAGAGAAGCCTGCAGCAGAGGGCGGAACTGGGGCAAATAGGGGAAAAAAAGAAAGATGCCTGGAACAAGATTTCATTTCAATAGCAGGAATAGCTTTGTGATAGTCAAAAGCCACTCCGCAGTGAAACAAACATCCTTGTCAGAGAGTGAGTTCAGTTGGATGACTCCACTGGGAAGGTTGTCTACATTGGCTCGGAGCTAGAACTCAAGAACCTGAGCTCTTTTTCCTCCTGGAGTTCATTACAGAATATTCTGTATTGAAAGGAAATCAGGACTTCCACTCAAAAGCAACTACAGTTATTATTATGACTTATTCCTTCCCAGTTTTCTTTTTCAGTGTATAGTCTATTACATACTCTGTATATGTAATCATATTCTATGTACACCTTTGTATCATTTTTAATATTGTAAAGTCAATTCTCCATGTTATTAGATGCTTTTCATAATCAGTATTTTTGATGAGCTACATTATTTTTTTATCTAGGAAGATGTTATACTTTGCTTAATCAGTTATCTTATGACTGACATTATTTCTTTAAAGACTTTATTATTTTTTTTTAAGATTTTATTTTTTCCTTTTTCTCCCCAAAGCCCCCCAAAGGGCTGAAAAGCTAAGCTAAACTATATATCTTCAAGAATGAAAAACAGAAATAAGTATAGACATAACCTTGCTAGAAAGCGTGCATATAATTCAGAAAATATCAGGGGTGTCAGCCGGCCATTCTTCACCGAGGGGCATCCCTGCACCCCTCGGCCCTTCTACTCATCAATTATTTATTATTTATTGCTTTTAGGAGAAAACCTCTATAACATTTTAACAGAAAGCAGAAGGTCAAGAATAATATATAGATACTTCTTGATCATCCAGTTAACCAGCAAACTTAGAAGGACAATGCATATATATTTAGACAAAGAACTGGAGGGAGAAGGAAACATTAACCAGATGGAGGCCATAAACCTAATTCGACGTCTTATCTGGGCAGGATTCCTTTCTGCTTGTCTCAAATGGGACTGTGTGCTCCTCCAATAATTAACTGAAAAATATCTTGATAGTTACCTGCAGGTGGTCACATTCTCTTACTATATCTAATTTTCCCAGGAGGTAGTGCCTCCCAATCAGCCACCCAAAGGAGTGAAAACTGGAGGTTAAGAAAGGAAAAGGAATGAAGGGCAATTAGAAGCAGCACAGGTTTCAGAACTATGTGAGGGGCTGGCCAGTTATTCTTCACCAAGGGGCAACCCTGCACCCCTAGGCATTAATGGGCTGGACCCTGTCAAACAGCTGATCAAATGATGTAGCCACGGCTCCCGGCAATGGAGGGCCAGCCTGGTGGCGCAGCGGTTAAGTGCACATATTCCACTTCGATGGCCCGGGGTTTGCCTGTTCGGATCCCTGGTATGGACATGGCACCACTTGGCAAGCCATGCTGTGGTAGGCGTCCCACATATAAAGTAGATGAAGATGAGCACAGATGTTAGCTCAGAGCCAGACTTCCTCAGCAAAAAATAAATAAATAAAAATTTACTGTGATGAACATATCTGTACTTGTAAATGTTTCCTTATTTAAAATTGTCATATATTGATTGGGGAAACTATATATATAAAAGCTTTATATATATTTTATATATATATATATGTATGTAGAAAATCTGAAGTAAGCCCCTGTTTCCTCAAATAAAAGATTCGAAATAAGGTTTTAGGCCAACTTGAATACAAAAAGCCTTTGGGTTGTTGAAAAAATTGTCAAATTCTACTTAAAAATTTTTTTATATATTAAGTTAGTTGCACATACATATTTAACATCACATACTATTAGGAATAGTACATTAATTTTGAAATACTGATTATTTTCCATTGTGATAGTTCATAAATTTTATTCAAATTCTTCACAAGGATCTCAATTCAACGTATCTGTCATCACTAGAGCTGCTTTTTTTAATCTTCACACATTTTTCCTGAGCATGTCTAACTCACTTGTGTCTACCTTCTCTGAATTATAGCACACTGTGAATCAATATATGAAGCTATCACTAAAACATTTTTGAACCACCAATACCCATTCACAAAATACTAGGACTGTTGTTTTGACATTTATCCTGTAAGTGAAAATTCATGATGTCCACACCAAGACATTTCCTTTAAAAGATTTGTTTAAACAACGTTGAACACTTATAATTTTAAAGGCATACTGCCAAGAATTGTTACTTAGTTTTTGTTAAATTACTTAGTCATCTTTTTCCCTAATCCCATCAGCTGACTTCCATAAATATCCACAAACTACCATTGATCGAGATCATCGTTCATTAAAGTGTCTTCACTAAACTGTACTTAGTTGTGCAAAATAAAATAATCGCATGAAAGAGCTGTAAATCGCTTTTTTAAATTTTTGTAAGGAGTCAATTTTATGGGGACTCTCTCTTCTCCGAGATAATAAACCTCACTTTATATTCAAACATGTGTGGTATTTTCTCAGAGTCAAATCACCAAAGTGGAACTATTTCCTCAAACTAGTATAAATATTTTCCCTGTCTTGGTATTAACAAATTAACTTCCAGTAAAAATATAGCAATCTATATTGTTATCAACATCTTGCCAACACTGGGAAAATCACCTTTTCTAAGAAAGCATTTTGTAAATATCTGTCAAAAAAATGACTTATTAATGCTCTATTTACAATTTTTTTATTACCAGAGGGTAGAAACTTTTTTGAAGTTTATTAATTAATAAGTGATTTTGACCTTTGCCCATTAATTTTTCAGAATTTAGTGTTTAACTTATAGATTTTTGTGACTGTAATAATTTTGTGCCTCTGAGTTTCATAGAATTTAACCACAGCTTCAGCATTGGTGAAAGCAGATTTCCAAGGTATTCCGGATGGCAGAGGGTGGTGATGGAAAAATGCCAAGAATAGGAAAAAAGAACATGGTTTTTGTACTGCTGTGTTTCACTGTGACAACTGTACCATGGAGACTGAAGTGTACTATCCTTTGTTCAAAAAACACCCAGCAGTGATAAACTCTGTGTGTCTCAGCCTCAGGAGGAGTCTTCTGAGTGTCATGGGGAAGTAATGTTACATGAGCTTTCTTGCCTCGTGACTCCTTCTTTTAGTGATTTACTCCATTTGTCTATGGCAATGGTTTCAGTATGTGACCTCGGATCACCAAAGTCATCGGTAACAAATAATCCCAAATGCATATTTTAATAACACTCATATAATATGCCCAGGGTGATGTAAAAGAGAAAATCATGGAAGAAGTAAAGGGGATGGAACTAACAAGGACTGTGAGCCTGTGCACTGGGTCACAAACTAGGATACAGTGAACCAAGAAGTGGAATCCACATCTGTCTAATTTACATAATTCCTCCCTTCAAAGAGTACAGTGCCTAGTACTAGACAAAAACAAGTGTTTGGAAAGTGGTTGCTGTGAATTGAATTCCATCTCACTGGAATGTGACATGCTCACACAGTCCAATTTTTTTGTAAAATAACATACTTCTAAGGTCAAAACTTCAAACAAATCCACAAGTTGAAACTCTTTCATGAATCCCCAAATTTTAATAGTTCATGTGTCTTGTTCTGATGAGAAAACTGTTGAATGACAGAGTAGAGATGGCAAGAAGGCCATTGTTAGGTAGCACTGGACTAATGGCCCAGAGATGTGATGAAGAGAACATACTCTTCCCAAGTAAAACCCGAGTTATCAGAAAGTCACAAGTAAACAGATGGTGACAGGGAAAGTTTTGTTGGGTAGAGTTAGCTTGGCAGAGCCCTTGGAGATGAATCTTGAGTTGGTTCTTCAAGATAGTGGAAGATGTATCGTGAATGGAAAAGTTATTTCAGAGTCAGGAATCTCCCTCTCTGATCTAACACCACCAAGCAGTCTCCTCATTCCACAGCAAAGGCACAGTTTATCCCTACCCACTTAAACTATGTGTTTTTGAAAGATATCCTGGGAATGAAGTAATATTTCTGTTCACTTCAGAAGATTAATCAATTTTAATACCATATACCTGAGAGCTTACACATCCCTGGCTCTCTTTTGTTCTTCTCTTCATCCTGCATATTTTGATCCAAGAACACAGGACTTAATCCATTCATCCTGGGCTTACAATCACCAGTTGGCACACCAAGCCTAATTTGTATTTTAAATGTGGAATAGAAAAGTAAGGCACAAGGGAAGAAAACTATACTTAGGGTCCCTCCCAGGGTGTCCAAAATAATTGGTCTTATGGTTTAAAGGATAGAATACATCCATTGATGCAAAATAAAATAATAAGAGCCCATTTTCAGAGAATATAAACAATTCCTAGAGATAACACTTTTAATGATATTCTCATTTTTAGTGCAGAAATGGAGCATAACATCCTTGGATTGCTTACTTTCTAAAAGAGCAGCTTCTTTCAGATTTTAATTTCTATTTTTCAGCATTTAGAGATGAGTCCATAACATTTCTTCCTGGTATAGCAAACTGCATGCATTCACAGTTACAGAAAGGAGAAATATGACTAGGTTCAAGCTTCACACAAGAAATCATGAAGAAAGAAATATTACAAGCCAAACAGAAAGTTTTAAAATATTTCAGTCTCAGATTACTTGCTTGTTGCAAGGGAACCAAGTAACTTTACAAAACAGATTTCTCTGTCACTGTCATATGCTAGTGATTGATTTTAGTCTCATCAAGTCATTATGTCTATCTTGATATGATGCAGGTTGCAAGACACAACATCGCCTACACAGTGTTCCTGCCAAACGTAAATAAATAAACTAACTTAATCAAACCTCTGGTTCTAGCAGGAGACACAGGAGAAAGAAGAACAAGTTAAAGGATTACACAAAGAAAATACTAGAAAAATGCAGAATTTGAGACATTCTACTGGACAAAAGACCCAGTCCCTTAGATAATCAATGTTGTGAGAAGAAAAACAAAGGTATAATGGAGGGAGGGAAAGCAGTGGAAGGGGAACTGTTACAGATTAAAGAAATTTAAGAATGAAGTCAGCCTCATGGCAGAGTAAATTGTTCCTTTTGTCTCTCCACTCTATGTTACAACTAAACATATTCAGTCACCAACAAAGGACTCCCTACACTGCACAAAAAGATGCCTGAGAGATCCATGCAACTATACATCCAAGGCTGTTTGGACTGGATCCTAGGGAAGCAGTAGAACTAGGGAGGTGGCCCCCTCTCTTTCCCTGAGTCAGCAGTCTAGGTCCTACATCCTCAAACAGTGGCCAGCATGAATGTGAGTGGAAGCAGGGGCAGCCTGGCTCACACACAAACGTTTTTGGTGTGGTAGTCCAGCCTATGGCATCCCCAGCCATGTGAACACTCCCTACCAGGTGGCAGCAGCCTAGCCTCCATGAAGGTGCCACACCCACCAAGCACAGCACAGGCCTCCAGGAAGGCCCCCCACTCGGCAAGCACAGCAGCCTGAAGGACCAGAATGCTAAGCAAAGCATGGGCCCTCAAGAATGTATCTTGCCTATGCAAGCTTATCCCATCAAGTGGACACAGCTCAGCCCACCTGAAGGCACCCTGTACACCGAGCACAGCAGCCAATGGGGCCTGCCCATGTGCACAGCATTGGCCTGCACAAAAGCACCCCTCCCACATAGCACACCAACTCAGCCAAAACCATCTGCCTAGTACAGTGGTCCTGCCCATGCAAACTCAGAGTGGCTCGACTGACACAACTACTAGCAGATGGGGCAGGCTCAGAAAAAACACCCGGTGCACCCCCACCGTGGTGGCAGGTGGAATCTGTGACCTGATACCACCACAAATGGGCCAGCAGAGGATGAACTCTTCAAACATGAAAAACTATAGTAATGCTGCAGAGCAAAAGGAAATGACAAGTCTCCAGAAACCAAACCTGAAGTCACAGATTGTTACAAACTAAATGACAGAGAATTCAAATGAGTTATCATAAAGACACTCAATGAGTTACAAGAAACCTCATAAAGACAGTTCAGTGAGCTCAGGAATAAAATTAATGAACATAAAAAATATGTCACCAAAGAGATTGAAGCCCTTAAAAAACTATACAGAAATTTGGGATATGAAGAACATAATTATGACATAAAAAATAGTGTAGAAACCATAAAAAATAGAACAGATCTTATGGAGGACAGAATTACTGAATTAGAAGATGGAAATATAAAAATGCTTTGGATGGGGGAAGAAAGAGAGCTAAGATTTTTAAAAAATGATGAAACCCTTCTAGAAATATCCAACTCAATGAGGAAAAGTAACAGAAGGATTATACGTATTCCAGAGAGAGGAGGGAGGGAGAAGGGAGAAGAAAACTTGCTCAAAGAAATAATAGCTGAGAACTTCCCAAAGCTGGGGAAAAACTGAACTTACAAATACATGAAGCCAATAGAACTCTTTATTACATTAATGCAAAAAGACCTTCTCCAAGGCATATAATACTATGACTGGCAGAAGTACATGACAAAGAAAAAATGTTAAGGACAGTAAGGTGGAAGAAAATAACCTACAAAGAAACCCCTCTAAGGCTTTCAGCAGATTTCTTAGCAGAAACATAACAGGCTAGGAGAGAATAGAATTATACATTAAAAATACTGAAATACACTTTCAGCCAAGAATACTCTATCCAACGAAATTGACCTTCAGATTTCTTGGAGAAATAAAAGCTTTCCCAGAAAACAAAAGCTGAGAGAGTTCATCACCACTAGATCTGCTTTACAAGAAATGATGAAAGGAACCCTTCTACCTAAAATAAAAAGGCAAAAGTTTACAAAGCTTTGAGCAAGAAGATAAATAGACAAAATCAGAACATTGTAGCTCTCTATCAGAATAGGCTAGCAAACACAATTCAAACATAAAAGATAAAGGGAAAGAAAGCATCAAAAATAACTGTGAACATGTCAATTTAGTCACAAACTCACAACACAAAAAAGAACAATTTGTGACAACTATGACTCAGAAAGAGAAAAGGATAGGGATGGAACCTGCTTAGGCTGATGCAGATAAGAGGCCATCAGAAAATGGACTATCTCATCTCTGAGAACTTTTATACAAAGCTTATGGTAACCACTAAACAATAAACCAGAGCAGAGCCACAAATCATAAAGAAAGATAAAACTGAGAAAACCACCAAACTGAGATGGCAGTCAGAAAGACAAGGGAAAAGAAACAATAGAAATATAGAACTGAAAAATGAGAGATTAAATGGCAGTATTACACCCTCATATATCAATAACCACTCTAAATGTAAATTGATGGAGTTCTTCAATCAAAAGTCACAGAGTTGGGGTGGGGTCAGGGATGTAGTGGCTAAGTTCGACACAGTCTGCTTCAGCAGCCTGGATCTGCAGGTTAGGATGCCTGGCACAGACCTACACAACTCATCAAGCCACACTACGGTGGTGACCCACATACAAAAGAGAAGAAGATGTGAACAGATGTTAGCTCAGGGCCACTCTTCCTCAAGTAAAAAGATGAAGATTGGCAACAGGTGTTAGCTCAGAGCCAATATGCCTTGTGAAATAAAATAAAAACCAAAAGAGATGCAGAGTGGGTGGAAGGATCAAAAAACAAGACTCAACAATATGCTGCCTCCAGGAAACACATTTCAGCTCTAAAGACAAACATAGGCTCAGAGTGATGGGATGGAAGATGATACTCCAAGCAAATGGCAAGCAAAAGAAAGCAAGTGTTGCCATACGTACATCAGACTGGGTAGACTTCAAGATAAAAAGGCAATGACACACAAAGAGAGGTAGTATATAATGACAAAAGGGACATTCCACCAAGAGGATATAACATTTATGAATATGTATGCAGCTAGCACAGGAACACTGAAGTATATAAAGCAACTATTAACAGACCTAAAGGGAGATGTTGGAAGTAACAAAGAAATAGCAGGGGACCTCAACATTCCATTTACATCAATGGATAGGTCATCCAGACAGAAAGTCAACAAAGAAACAGTGGCCTTAAATGAAACACGAGACCAGATGGACTTATAGAGAACATTCCATCCAAAACAGCAGAATATACATTCTTCTCAGGTATGTATGGAACATTTCCAAAGATAGACCATATGTAGGGAAATAAGGCAACCTTCAATAAATTTAAGAAGAATGTAATCATATCAAGCATCTTTTCCAACCACAATGCTATGGTACTAGAAAAAAAAACTACAAAAAAAAAGCTGGGAATGTCACATATATGTGGACACTAAACAATATGCTACTGTACAACCATTGGATCAAGGAGGAATCAAAGAGAAATCAAAAAAATACCTGGAGACAAATGGAAATGAAAATACAACAATACCAACTTTTATAGGATGAGGCAAAAGTTGTACTAAGAGGGAAATTTTAGCCATACAGGCCTACCCCAAAAACCAAGAAACACATCAAATAAGTAACACTAAACTACACCTAACAGAGCTAGAAAAAGAAGAAAAAACACAGCCCAAAGAATCAGATGGAGGGAAAGAATAAAAATTAGACCAGAAGTAACTGAAACAGAGACTGAAAAAAAATAGGAAAAATCAATGAAACTAAACGCTGGTTCTTTGAGAAGATAAGCAAAATTGACAAACCCTTAGCCAGACTCACTAAGAAAAAAAGAGAGAAGGCTCAAATAAATAAAATTAAAAATGAAAGACTTGAAATTACACTGGATATCAAAGAAATACAAAGGATTATGAGAGAATGCTATGAAAAACTATATGCCAAGAAATTGGATAACATAGAAGCAATGGATAAATTCTTAGACTCATACACCCTCCAAAAACTGAAGCAAGAAGAAATCGAGAATCTGAATAGATCAATCACAAGTAAAGTGAATGAAATAGGAATCAAAACCCCCAGAAAACAGAAGCCCAGGACCATGTGGCTTCTCTCTGGAGGCTTCTACCAATCATTCAAAGAAAACTTAATATCTGTCCTTCTCAAACTATTCTAAAAATTTGAAGAAGATAGGATACTTTCATCTCATTCCGCTAGGCCAATATTACCCTGATACCAGAACCAGACAAAAACAACACCAAAAAGGAAAATTACGGCCCAATATCACTGAGGAACATAGATGCAAAACTCCTGAACAAAATATTAGCACATCAAATACAACAGTATATTAAAAAGATCATGCACCATGATTAAGTGAGATTTTTACCACGGATGTAGACATGGTTTAACATCTGCAAATCAATCAATGTGATACATCACATTAACAAAATAAGGAATAAATATTACATGATCATCTCCATAGATGCATAAAAAGCATTTGAAAAGATTCAACATCCATTTATGATAAAAACTCTCAATAAAATGGGTATAGAAGGAAGGTATCTCAACATAATAAAGGCTATACATGACAAAAACATGGCCAACATCACACTTAGTGAAAAACTGAAGGCTCTTCCTCTGAGAATAGGAACAAGACAAGGGTGCCCACTCTCACCACTCTTATTCAACATAGTAATGGAAGTTTGGGCCAGAGCAATTAGGCAAGAAAAAGAAAAACAAAGTATCAAAATTGGAAAGGAAGAAGTAAAACTCCCACTTTTCGTGGATGACATGATTATATAGAGAGAAAATGCTTAAGAATCACCAAAACACTTTAAGAAATAATCAATAACTATGGCAAAATTGCAGGATATAAAATCAATTACAAAAATCAGTTGCATTGTGGGGCCGGCCTGGTGGAACAGCAGTTAAGTGCACACGTTCCGCTTTGGCTGCCTGCACTTCACTGGGTTCAGATCCCAGGTGTGTGCATGGCACCACTTGGCAAGCCATGCTGTGATAGGCATCCCACATATAAAAGTAGAGGAAGATGGGCACGGATGTGAGCTCAGGGCCAGTCTTTCTCAGCAAAAAGAGAGGAGCATTGGCATCAGATGTTAGCTCAGGGCTAATCTTCCTCAAAAAAAAAAAAAAAATCAGGGCTGGCCCAGTGGCACAGTGTTTAAGTTCGCACGTTCCACTTCTCAGCAGCTCTGGGTTCGCCGGTTCGGATCCCGGGTGTGGACATAGCACTGTTTGGCACGCAATGCTGTGGTAGGCATCTGACATATAAAGTAGAGGAATATGGGCACTGATGTTAGCTCAGGGCCAGTCTTCCTCAGCAAAAAGAGGAGGATTAGCAGCAATTAGCTCAGGGCTAATCTTCCTCAAAAGAAAAAAATGTTGCATTTCTATACACTAATGATGAACTAGCAGAAAGGAAGTCAAGAATACAATCGTGTTTACAACTGCAACAAAAAGAAGAAAATACCTAGGAATAAATTTAACCAAGGATGTGAGAGACTTATACACTGAAAACCATAAGACATTGTTGAAAGATACTGAAGAAGACATAAAGAAATGAAAAGATATTTCATGCTCATGGATTGGAAGAATAGTGTCCATATTACCTAAAGCAATCTAAAGATTCAATGCAATCCCAATCAGAACCTCGATGACATTCTTCAAGGAAAAAGAACAAAGAATTCTAAAATTTATAGGGAACAACAAAAGTCCGTGAATAGCCAAAGCCATCCTGAGAGAAAAGAACAAAGCTAGAGACATCACAATTCCCGACTTCAAAATATACTACAAAGCTATAGTAATCAAAATGGCATGGTAGTGGCACAAAAACAGACACACACACAGATCAATGGAATAAAAATGAAAGCCCAGAAATAAAACCACACATCTATGGATGCTAATCCTAGCAAAGGAGCCAAGAACATACAATGGAGAAAAGAAATTCGCTTCAATAAATGATGTTGGGAAAACTGACAGCCACATGCAAAAGAATGAAAGTAGACTATTATCATACACCATATGCAAAAATTAACTCCAAGTGGATTAAATTCTTGAATGTAAGACCTGAAACCATAAAACTCCTAGAAGAAGACATAGGCAGTAGACTCTTTAACATTGCTCTTAGCAGTATCTTTTATAATACCATGTGTACTCAGGTAAGGGAAACAAAATAAAAAATAAACAAATGGGATTACATCAGATTAAAAAGGTTCTGCAAAGGAAAGGAAACAATCAACAAAATGAAAAGACAACCCATCAACTGGGAGAAAATATTTGCAAATAATGTAACCATCAAGAGGTCAATTTCCAAAATATGTAGCGAACTCATACAACTCAACAACAAAAACACACACGACCTGATCAGAAACTGGGCAGAGTGTATGAACAGATATTTATCAAAAGAAGGTACACAGATAGTCAACAGGCCTGAGAAATATGTTCAACATCAGTAATTACTAGGGAAATGCAAATCAAAACCACAATGCGATATCACTTTACAACTGTCAGAATAGCTGCAATTAACAAGAAAAAAATAAAAAATGTTGGAGAGAGTGTGGTGAAATGGGTGTCCTTATACAAAGCTGTTGGGAATGCACACTGGTGCAGCCACTATGGAAAACAGTACGGAGAGTTCTCAGAGAACTAAGAATAGAAATATCATATGATCCAGCTGTCTCACTACTGGGTATTTATCTAAAGAACATGACATCAACAATACAAAGAGATTTATGCACCCCTATGTTCATTGTAGCATCATTCACGTGGAAGCAACCCAAGTGCCCACCAACTGATGAATGGATAAAGAAGATGTGATATATATGTACAATGGAATACTACTCAGCCATAAAGAAAGACAAAATTGTCCCATTTGCAGCAACATGGATGGACCTTGAGGGTGGTATGCTAAGTGAAATAAGCCAGACAGAGAAACACAAACACAGTATGATTTCACTCATATGTGGAGCATAAACACATGGATGAGGAGAACAGATTAGTGGTTCCAAGGGGTGAACAGGGTCAGGGGAGGGTGAAAGGGGTAAAGGAACACATATGTATGGTGATGGATAAAATATAGATTATTGGGTGTGAACCCCAGCAGCCTAGTGGTTACCTTTGGTGCACTCTACTTTGGGGGCTGAGGCCTAGTTTCCAGGCATGGACCTATACCGCTCGTCTGTCACTGGTCATGCTGTGACAGCAGCTCACATACAAAAAAATGAAGATTGGCTGAGGCAAACCCAGCGGCATTGTGGTTAAGTTTGCACACTCTGCTTCAGCAGCCCAGGGTTCATGGGTTCGGATCCCAGGCATGGACCTACACAACTCATCTGCTCATCAAGACATGCTATGCTGATGTCCCATATACAAAACTAGAGGAAGATTGGCACAGATACTAGCTCAGTGGCAATCTTCCTCAAGCAAAAAAGAGGATGTTTTCACAAAAGTCAAAGTGTATCAGGGGAACATAACTAAATTTATCCATTTCTGGAGGCTTATATGAGTCTAAGTTCAAAATCCTGGCCTCTTTTCGTTTCTGTTCAGTTGCTAAGTATATTATTTGACCCATTAATTCTGCAAGTCATGTTGTTCTATTCCTCCCCTTTATGGTTTTGCCAAAAAGTCAAGCTACCGTCCCAACCACCGGTCACTTAAACAAGTAAAAATTATGTTTAATGGCAAGGCTGAAGTGTTGCCACAGAAATGTATTATAGGTACTGAACGTGATGTAGTTAGACTCTTGGCCTTCACTGAGCTCTTCCTCTGTCACCAAAGCACAATCATCATGGATCCAGCATCTGATCCCTAGAGTACCACCAAGAAGAAGAAAACGGAGGCACATGACCATGGTTCTTCACTCTAGAGGCTCCAACCAAAGCATTCAGGTCAATTTTATCATTTTTGCAGAACTAGATGCTACTTACAATGGCTTCTGACCACTTATTCATTCATCAGTCAAAGTATATGATACAATTGATCTGCTAATCACTGGTGAACAAGTAGAGTGGTGAAGCAGTGGAGAAAACCTGGGCTTCACTGCTGCCATTGCAGTTTCAGCATGACAAATAAAGTAGATTTAAAACACTGGTTCTCAAAGTTTGGTCCATGGACCACTAGGGGCTCTAAGATGTTTTCAGGGATTTATTAAGTCAGAACTATTTTCTCAGTAATACGTAAATATTATTTGCTTGTTGCATTGTGTTGATGTTTGCACTGATGGTGCAAAAGCAATGCTGAGTAAAACTGCTGATAACTTAGCCTGAATCAAGGCAGTAGCATCAATTCTGTCTTAGTGGTCATTGTGTCCTTCACTGCCACATATTTACAGCAAAAAAAAAAAAAAATCCAGTTTCACTTAAAAATTCTATTGACTGCATTAGTTTGCAAGGGCTGCCATGAAGGAATACCACAGTTGAGGCAACTTAAACAACTGAAATTGATTTTCTGATAGTTCTGAGGTTGGAGTCCAAGATCAAGGTGTCTGAAGATGGTTTCTCCTGAGGCCTCTCTCTTTGCCTTGCAGATGGCCAGCTTCTCGCTGTGTGGACACATGGTGCTTCCTCTATGCATGCATGTCCCTGATGTCTCTTCTTTTTTAGTGTCCAAATTTCTTCTTCTTATAAGGACACCAGTCAGACTGGATTAGGATCCACCCTAAGGGCCCACCCAAATCCAATCCAAAAGACCTCATTTTAACTTAATGGTCTCTTTAAAAGCCCTGTCTTCAAATACAGTCACATTCTGAGGGACTGAGGGTGAGGACTTCAGCATACAAATTTGGGAATGACACATTTCCATCCAAAACATTGATGAAGCAGTAACAATATTAATTTTACTAAACTTCAACTCTTAAGTATATGTCTTTTTAGTATTCTATGTGACAAAAAGAGATGGAAACATAAAACATTTCTGTTGCATTCCATTGGTGATAGTCATCTCGAGGGAAAACAATTGCATGTTTGAGTTGTGAGCTGAAGTAGTCACTATTTCCAGCAAACACAGTTTTTGCTGAAAAGAATGACTGAATGACAAACTACGGTTATTCAGACTTAGGTGTTTGGCAGACATCTTCTTAATAGTGAAGGAACTGAGCCTCTAACATCAAGAAAAACAACTCAGAGTTCTTGCTAATGACAAAAATCTAAGCTTTGTGACAAAAATCAGAGTTTAAGAAAAATGGTACCCGCCACCGTGAGCTGGATGGCTCCCCATTATTTAAATACTTCTCTGATTTCAAGACATTGGTGGTGATGTTAACTACTTTGATTTTTGATACTGTATAATGAAATGTGTCAACATGTGGAAGTTGCCTGACTCGGTGAATTGTTTCCCAAATTGATGCGGGGTCGGTGAGCCGAGGAGTCGAAAGAAAGATTTCTTAGACTCTCAAGATCTGGCAGTAGTGCTCTTTTATTTAGAGAATAGTGTAGCATGGGGACAGGACCCATGGGCAGGTAGAGCTGGTGTGTGGGGACAGGACCGGGCAGTCAGAGCTCCTGCTGCTGCCCCCGCTAACAATGGGGACAGGTCCCATGGGCAGTCAGAGCTTCTGCTGCTGCCCCAAGTTGAGGGTTAGGGCTAAATTTAAGGCATAGGTATGTGAGTCATCTCTTTACGAAGACAAAGGAAAGAACAAAAAAAAGTTAAAATGGTATCAGTGCAGGTGGGGTCTGGTTGTTGGGTGATCCCATGACTTTTAGACAAGAATCAAATCGGATTAAGTAAAGGTCAGAAGCCACCACCCTAAATCAGTTACATGAGATTGCCAGACAGCAACCAACTTAAGTTCTTGCCTCTGGCATTGATTAAGAGCTTCTAGAGATAAAACCATCCCCCCTTCTTCCTGGCACAGAGAGGGAGGCATCTTCACAGATAGAGGTTTCCCTTAGAAATGTAAATGTTTCCCAACAAAGGGGCAAACAAATTCCACTCCTTGGAGCCTGAATCTCATCTGTAGTTTTAAAACTAACCAGCCTAAAAATCCTCATCATAAGCCATTTTAAAATTAAGCAGCCTAAAAATCCTCATCAAAATGATCAATGTATAATGTTACAAAACCATGCATGGGTGAAATTTCCATTCAACATGAAGATAGATCACTGGATGAAAAATAACAGAATGTGAAAAGTTCATTAACATTCCATACTGAAACGAACCTCCCTTTTTTACTACATATCTGTTTAAGGTCAGGTTTTTCTCATATATTTTAACCAAATCAACATATTGCCATAGATAGAATGCATAAGCAGATATGAGAATCCAGCTGTCTTCCCATAAGCCAGCTCTTTCTTGACAGATATCTGAAGAATATGGCCAAGTACCCCCCATATCTGTCTTCCAGTTCTACACTCGTCCACATTTCTTAGCTGTTCCTCCCTGTACATGATTTGAAGTCTCTTCAACAGCCTGGTATTCTCCTTTGAATATCCTGAAGTTTGTCTATGACCCCAAATAGTACATGTCAATACCAAGAGCAGGGATTGGAGATAAATAAAGCTAGTTCAATGTTCACATCCCAAATATTCTAAGCCTGGAGGATACCCCTGTCCAATCCCTATTCCATTTCTTGGCTTGTATGCTATAACTTTCTCAAAGTGCTCTGAGTCTCCAAGCACAAGGCCTGGTCCCAGCCAGGACTGGCCAAAACTATGGTAAACCCAGTCCCTACACACTGACCCTGTCCTCTGTTTCCCCCTGAGAATGTGGTTGCCTGGCACTGAGAACATGGCCCGGCCACCTTCCAGGAAGAACTAAATTTCAGAACACATCAGCCCTGTGCCTGCCTCTCGTCCTTCCCACAGAAGACCACCTCATACAACAGTGAAAATCTACATAGAGAAAGAAAATGCCAGGTTGCCCAGACCACTCCAGGTCCACTTTGGGAAAGGAAATCAGCTATGGGACTGAAAGGCTACCCAGAGACACTTTCAAATAAGAAATGCAAGAATAGAAATCCAAAGAAGACTAAGGATTTGTCTAGAGTACCAAAAATACACTTTTTGGTATTGGAATACTTGATTTGTTGTATGTTCCCTTGAAGTTAGGTGCCTTGGCCAAGTTGTGAGACCTCTCTGGATCTTACTAGACTCTTTCGTCTGAACACCCAAGGGAGTGAATATATGGTCATTGAAGTCTCTCCCAGCTGGGACATTCTAAGACTCCTCTCCAGAGGCACAACTGATCCTTGATTACTCAAATTAGTGGAAAGATTGTGATTGGATTATTCCAAATATGTAGACAACATGAAACTCATTTCTATTTGGCCTTAGAATACATTTCATGGTGTGAATGATAAAAAGTAAAGCAGATCTTATGGAGGACAGAATTCCTGAGTTAGAAGATAGAAATACGAAAATGCTTCAGATGGAGGAAGAAAGAGAAATAAGATTTTAAAAAATGAAGAAATTTTTCCAGAAATATCTGACTCAATTAGGAAAAGTAACATAAGGGTTACACATATACCAGAGAGAGAGGAGAGGAGAAAGGAGCTGAAAGCTTGTTCAAAGAAATAATAGCTGAAAACTTCCTAAAGCTGGGGAAGAAACTGGACTTACAAGTCAATAGAACTCCTAATGATATCAATGCAAAAAGACCTTCTCTAAGGCATATAATATTAAAATTGGCAAAAATAAGTGACAAAGAAAACATATTAAGGACAGTAAGGTAGAAGAAAGTAACCTATAAAGGAATACATATCAGGCTTTCAGCAGATTTTGCAGCAGAAACGTTACAGGCTAGGAAAGAATGGAATGATATACTCAAAATACTGAAATACAAATCTTTCAGCTAACAATACTCTATCCAAGCTAAATTATAATTCAGATTTGATGGAGAAATAAAAGCTTTCCAAGATAAACAAAACCTGAGGGAGTTCATTGCCACTGGACCTGCCATAGAAGAAATGATGAAAGGAGCCATCCTACCTGAGACAAAAGGGCAAAGCTTTGCAAAGATATGACAAGGAGATAGGCATACAGAATCAGAAAATTACAGCTCCTACAAGAATAGGCTAAGAAAATCCTTAATTATAACGTAAAAGATAAAGGGAAGGAAAGCATCAAAAATAATCATAAATACTTCAATTGAGTCACAAACTCACAAGACTAAAAAGAATAATTTGTGACGATAATGACTCTAGAAGGGGAAATAGAACCCTTGTAGGCTAACAGAGATAAGAGGCTATGAGAAAATGGACTATCTCATCTATGAGAAAAATTTTTTAAAGATTTTCACCTGAGCTAACATCTGCTGCCATTTTTTTTCTTCCTTCTTCTTCTCTCCAAAGCCCCAGTACATAGTTATATATTCTAGTTGTGAGTGCCTCTGGTTGTGATATGTGGGTTGCTGCCTCAGCATGGCCTGATGAGCAGTACCATGTCTGCACCCAGGATCTGAACTGGTGAAATCCCAGGCTACTGAGGCAGAGCACATCAACTTAACCACTCGGCCATGGGAATAAGAGGCTATCAGAAAATGGACTATCCCATCTATGAGAAATTTTATACAAAATTCATGGTAACCACTAAATAAAAAAATCAGAGTAGAAAGACAAATCATAAATAATGAGAAAACCATTACAGGAGAAAACAAAAGCAAAATGGGAGTCAGAAAGACAAGGGAAAAGAAACAATGGAAATATAGAAACACTGGAAAACATGAGACAAAATGGTTGTATTAGGCCCTCATATATCAATAATCACTCTAAATGTACATGGGTTGAATTTTACAATTAAAAGACACAGACTGGCTGGATAGATTAAAAAACAAGACCCAACAATATGCTGCCTCCACGAAACACATCTCAGCTCTAAAGACAAACATGACCTCAGAGTGAAGGGATGGAAGACAATGCTACAAGCAAACGGCAGGCAAAAGAAAGCAAGCGTTGCCATACTTACATCAGACTGGACAGGCTTAAAGATTAAAAAGACAATGAGAGACAAAGACGAGCAGAATATAATTAATGATCAAAGGGACATTCCATGAAGAGGACATAAAACTAATGAATATATATGAACCCAATACAGGAGTACCAAAGTACATAAAGCAACTACTAACAGATCTAAAGGGAGAAATTGACAATAACATAAGAATAGTAGGGGACCTCACCACCGTACTTACATAAATGTGTGTATCATCCAGACAGAAAATCAAAAAGAAAACAGTGTTATGTTAAAACACTAGACTAGATGGACTTAGTAGATATATAGATAATATTCCACCGAAAAACAATAGAATATACATTCTTCTCAGATGCATATGGAACATTCTCAAAAATAGACTTTATGTAGGGAAACAAAGGAAACTTTAATAAATTTAAGAAAATTTAAATCATATTAAGCATCTTTTCTGAGCACAATGCTATGAAACTTGAAATCAACTACAAGGAAAAAGCTGGAAAAATCACAAATATGTGGACACTAACAACAGGCTACTGAACAACCATTGGATCAATGAAGAAAACAAAGGAGAAATCAGAAAATATCTAGAGACGAATGAAAATACAACATACCAACTCTTATGGGATGCAGCAAAAGTGGTACTAAGAGGGAAATTCACAGCAATACAGGAGAACCTCAATAAAACAAGAAAAATCTCAAATAAGTAATCTTAACCTACACCTAACACAACTAGAAAAAGAAGAACAAACAGAGACAAAGTGAGAAGGAGGAGGGAAATAATAAAAATTAGAGCAGAAATAAATGAAATAGAGACTGAAAAAACAATAGAAAGGATCAATGAAACTAAAACCTGGTTCTTTGAGAAGATAAACAAAACTGACAAACCCTTAGTGAGACCCACTAAGAAAAAAAGAGAGAAGGCTTGAATAAATAAAGTTAAAAATGAAATAGGAGAAATTACAACAGATACCAAAGAATTAAAATGGATTGTAAGAAAATACTATGACAAGCTATATGCCAACAAATGGGTTAATCTAGAAGAAATGGATAAATTCTCAGACTCATACAACCTCCCAAAACTGAATCAAGAAGAAATCAAGGATCTGAATAGAACAATCACAAGTAAAGAGAATGAAACCATAATCAAAAATCTCCAAAAAACAAAACTCCAGGACTAGGTGACTTCTCTCTGGAGAATTTTACCAAACATTCAAAGAGCAATTAATACCTATTCCTCTCAATCAATTCTGAAAAATTGAAGAATATGGAACACTTCCTAACTCACTCTATGAGGCCAAAATTACCCTGATACCAAAACAAGACAAGGACAACAAAAAACAGGAAAATTACAGCCCAACATCACTGATGAACCTAGATGCAAAAATCCTCAACAAAATATTAGCATGTCAAATACAACAATATATTAAAAAGATCATACACCATGATCAAGTGGGATTTATATCAGATGCAAGAATGGCTCAACATATGCAAATCAATCAATGTGATACACCATATTAACAAAGTAAGGGATAAAAATCACATGATCATCTCTATAGATGCAGAGAAAAAAATTGACAAGATTCAACATCCATTTAGGATGAAAATCTCAATAAAATAGGTATAGAAGGAATGTATCTCAACATAATAAAGGCCGTATATGACAAACCCACAGCCAACATCATACTTAAAGGTGAAAAACTGAAAGCCATCCCTCCAAGAACAGGAACATGACAAGAGTGCCCACTCTCACCACTTTTTCAACATAATACTGGAGGTATTGGCCAGAACAATTAGGCAAGAAAAAGAAATTAAGGGGGTCCAAATTGGAAAGGAAGAAGTAACACTCTTGCTGTTTGGAGATGACACGATTATATGTTAAAAAAAAGAAAACTCTAAAGAATCCACCATAAAACTACTAGAAGTAATCAACAACTACAGCAAAGTTGCAGGGTACAAAATCAACTTACAAAAATCAGTTGCATTTCTACAGACTCATAATAAACTAGCAGCAAGAGAAGTCGAGAAAACAATCCCTTTCACAATCACAGGAAAAAGAATAAAATATCTGGTAATAAATTTTGCCAAGGAGATGAAAGACCTGCATATCGAAAACCACAAGATACTATTGAAAGAAATTGAAGAAGACATAAGACGTGGAAAGATAGTCCATACTCATGGTTGGAAGAATAAACATAGTTAAAATGTGCATATTACCTAAGGCAATCTACAGATTCAATGCAATCCCAATAAGAATCTCAATGACATTCTTCACAGAAATAGAGCAAAGAATTCTAAAATTTATAGGAAACAACAAAAGACCATGAATAGCCAAAGCTATCCTGAGAAAAAAGAATAAAACTGGAGGCATCACAATCCCTGACTTCAAAACATACTACAAAGCTACAGTAATCAAAACAGCATGGTACTGGCACAAAAACAGACACACGCAGAGATCAATGGAATAGAAATGAAAGCCCAGAAATAAAACTACACATCTATGGACAGCTAATTTCAACAGAGGAGCCAAGAACGTATAATGGAGAAAGGAAAGTCTCTTCATAAATGGTGTTGGGAAACTGGACAGCCACATGCAAAAGAATGAAAGTAGACCATTATGTTCACTGCACACAAAAATTAACTCAAAATGGATTAAATACTTGAAGGTAAGACCTGAAACCATCAAATTCCTAGAAGAAAATATAGGCGGTACACTCTTTGACATTGTTCTTAGCAGTATCTTTTTGAATACGATGTCTACTCACACAAGGGAAACAAAAGAAAAAATCAACAAATGGGACTACATAAGATTAAAAAGCTTCTGCAAGGCAAAGGAAACGATCAACAAAACGAAAAGACAACTCACCAAATGGGAGAAAATATTTGCAAATCTTATATCCGGCAAGAGGTTAATTTCCAAAATATGTAGACAACTCGTACAACTCAGCAACAAAAACACACACAACCCCATGAAAAACTGGACAGAGGATGTGAACAGATATTTTTCAAAAGAAGATATACAGATGGCCAACAGGCATGTGGAAAGGTGTTCAACATCACTAACTATTAGGGAAATACAAATCAAAACTAAAATGAGATATCACCTTACACCCATCAGAATGGCTATAATCAATAAGACAAAAAATAACAAATGTTGCAGAGGATATAGAGAAAGGGGGACCCTCAAACACTGCTATTGGGAATGCAAACTGGTGCTGCCACTATGGAAAACAGTACGGATATTTCTCAGAGAACTAAAAATAGAAATAACATAATGTTATTCGAAAGTGTAGAAACATAAAACGGTGTTTAAACTCTATGTGCTTACTGCTCTTATGCCAACTTTTAAAAAATACAAGTTAAACAGGTACAAAACTTCAAAAACAATAAAAGTTAAATGATTTTAATTTAATATAAATAATGATGTTTTTCTGAAACTAAATCATCAATTTTTAATTGAATAGATGAAAAATATATGTGTGGTATTGAGTTTTACATACGAACTTGATTCTTCTGGTTTTGTGAATGGCTTTCATTTTAATTTTTTCTTTGTTCAAAAATAAATTCATATTGAATTGTTAATCCATTCATTTGATGAGCCAGTCAACTAACTATGCACCAAGAGTACAATATTGAAAGAAATGTTTTTAACTTTTAATGAAACATCATTACATTATTACTACTATACATATTAATAATCAACTCTAGCTAAATAATTTATACAAAGGATGAGCTTCACACAGTATAGCCACATGTATGGTGAATATAGGTCTGATCATACATTTTTACATGCTTATCTAATTTGTGATGATCCCATTTTCCTATAACTGTTTTCTATTCAAATTACCTGACATTTGACATTCATTCAGTTATATTCATTTACTAATAGCTCTAATAAACTAAAGGAGGGCATCGGAGGCTTATGGCAGTATTTGCTTATAAAATCATCATTAAGCTAAGCCCCAACATGAATCAGTTGCGTTTTATAAGAAATATGTATTCTTTACACTCTTGCATAATTCAAGGCTTATTTTCCCATGGGAAAAAATGGAGAATTGGTTTACAGAGCCCATATATCTACAACTTTGTAGCATACTTCTGTTTTATGCTGATCTTTATTTTCTTAGCATTATCTATGTATTTAGCAATTATTGTTCTTTAAATTAATCATAAAGCATATCAAGGCAGTTGTCTGGCTTTCTTCCTGGCTATGAACTGTAGCTAACACCTGTTTAAAAGTTATGCATTTGTGCACCCATTTTTCAGCATGAGCTTTGGTACCAACTCTTAATAAATGCTAATACAAAAAGAAAAAACAATTTGAAAATTTTAAGTGACTGTTAAAAATAATAGCATAAAAGAAACCAATATCTCTTACAGATATTCTGATAAAGCAGAATGTGGAACACAGCATGCTAACGTCCCATTATTTCCGTTACAAGCTAAAGTGGCGCCATCATGTGGCAGGAGGAAAAACAATTTACAATTTTCTTAGTCCACCAACTGAAATTATGCAAATCATAACTTAAGTTTGGTGAGAACCACAATACTACAAATTTTACTTATAACATATGCATTAATTTTTATATCACACCACTTAAATTTCACATAATTTATGGGACCCAACTGCATGTTTTAGACTATCATTCTATGGAAAACACATTTTTAATTCTCATAAAAACAGGAAGATCCATACAAATTCCAGAGATACACATATTCCAAATATGATAAGTGCAAAGCATAAACAACCTTTTAAGCCCAATTTTAAAATAATCCTTTTTACTATTATTATTTCCATACAGGTCTTGGAAATGTCTTAAAAGTAATGATGACTTTGTCTCTGTAAAAAGAACACTATTCAAAGAAGAGACAAAATAAAATGTGGAATACTGCCTTTATCATTAACATATAAAATTTATAAGTTCTTTGTTTTCTAAATCCTTCAATCAGAAATTTAAATAATCTAAATTCTTGATATATTTAAGCCATAATTTATTATCCTGTTAATTTAAAACCACACAATGTAGCCGGATCGTTAAAAGTAATTGTTACCAAATTTTAATTTTTTTAAATTCCCTAGGGAGGTATCGCATTATTGAGTATTAAATATCTCAGCTCATGGGAATAGGATGATTACTGTTTTCCTTCTACTTTCATATTTTCCAAATTTTCAATTTAATAAGTATATGCTAATTTTATGATGAAAAATAAAATTTGTAAAAGAATAAATGCTCATTTTTGAAGAGTAACAACAAAATTACCTATTTAGAGCACAATATACAATAAAAGGAAATTAATGTACCATTTTTCCCCGGTAGTGAGGAAAATAGGAGAGACTGAAGTATCTTTCCTACCACAACATAAAAGTCTATGTTAGTAAATGTTAATATTGAAAATGAGCAGACTCTATACTCAGCAATTACCAGGCACCAGTGTTAGTATGACCCTTATTGTAAAAGAAAGCCTATACAAGGAGTTCAGTGTAGCAATATGGGAACAGAAAAAGCTGAAAATGACATAATCATATAGCAAAAAATGCTGTAATAAATTATGTCTATATTCCATGCAGTCAAAAATAATGAAGCGAATCTATGTATAGCAACAGCAAAAGATAAGAGTGGGAAAAGCAAGTTGCAGAACAATATGTAAAGTATGATGCCATTTATGTTAGTGAAAAATACTTGCACAATGTAAATCCTAAACATTGCACAGTGAAAGAATTATAAGTACAATGATAGAATCTCTATTAATAGCAACCTCTGGAAAGGGGAATTGCACAGGAGGAAGAGGAGACCAGGCAATGGAGGTTTTGGTTTTAATTGCAACTCTTTAATTTTTATAATAAGGATATATTAGTATATTACTTGAGTAATTAAACTTTAATTTCAAATTTCTTGTTTGCATTCCTACCCCCATACATTTGCATTCATATATATATGCAAATAATAAAATCCACCTTTATCAGGGATTTGTAACATGACTGACACTTCTCTCAGCACTTTACATGCATTATGTCACTTAAACTTACCATTAACCTTATGGTGCTAATTTTATCATGCCTATTTCACAGATGATGGAACCAAGTCTCAAAGGGATTAGATAAATTGCCAGTTTCACCAAGCCCAAAGGGGCTACAACCAGAATTTGAATTCAGGCAGCTGGCTCAGAGCCACAATCTTAACCAAAATACTGTTTTGCACGTTCCCTTGTAGAAGTGTGTATATCCACACGCAAGCGTGCACGTGTGTGCACACACATCTCTGCTGTCCAGCCTCTTCCATATCTGGCTCTCTGGAGTGCACAGGCCACTAGTTCTTCTCTCCATAACTTTCCACCGTCCACAGAAACGTGCTTGCTCATGGGAGGAGTGGAGGTGAAGAACTTGCAACGTGAATTGTTTTGTATTTTGATTTCCTGGTCACACTTCTCCCTTTAAGGTTTTGCAAGATGGCGCCCAGATCCACTTCTTCCCTGTCTGCTCAGCGTATCTTCATTGAGATTGGTAAATTCTACTAGATCTTTTCCAAATTTATTAACATATTTTCCCTTCACTTACAAAGAAAAAGCACTTGTTTTCCTAATGGCTTTGGGTGGTGGTAGGGTCTGATGATGACTAGAAGAATCTTACGGTTGAGTAATTGGTCCTCAGTCTACATGATCAAGAAAGTGATTGTTCTTAGTAGACACAGAGGTGATCAGCCCAACAGTGGAAAACTTAAACTACCTAATTGGGAGGAGATTCAGACTTAAACCCAATGTCTCTGTATTTACTCTTTTTTTGTCTGTGTGTGAGGAAGATTGTCGCTGAGCTAACATCTGTGTCAAACTTCCAAACATAAAATATTATGTGTGACGCTGCCACAGCATGTCTTGACAAGTGGTGCTAGGTCTGTGCCTGGGACCCTAAGCTGCAAACCACAGGCCACTGAAGCGGAGCATGCAAGCTTAACCACTACACCACTGGGCCGGCCCCTGTATTTGCTCTTTTAGTCCCTTTCCCAGGCACTCCTTCCCCTGCTTATTGTGGTACTTTGGAAGCTGAATTATTGATAATAAATTTGCTTGCTGAGAACATGGGAAGTTAAATGGCTTGGGAGAAGGGGTGTTCTATCTAAGATTTAACAAACTGTCATGAACAACCCACCTCCCGCAAAACACCTCTCTGGCAGTTGGATTTTACATGAATTCATAATTTCAACATCTCTTTCCTCTGGACAGTGCTGACTACTGCCCTCCTGTGGATTATTATTTCCTTAGAGATATAATGCTAGAGTCAAGTTGGAACCTATACCATTTTTCTTGTGGAAGTGGGAGGCACTGTCTCCTCCTTTCTTACGTTAATTTAACTAGGCAAACTTTCACAGTCTTTCACCATCAGCCTACATTCTCTCTACCTTCTCAACCCTGTGACAAGCCTTATCACACTGAGAAAAATGGAACCATATGCTGTACTCTGAGGGGATTCCGCAGCCTGTTAGCAGTGAGGAGATATCTGGCTATTAAAGCAGTTAATATGATCACCTCTAATCCAGTCCCAGACGCAGTCCTCCCCAACCCAAGCTAGTCCTCCCATTCCCAAATTTTGTCCCCTCCTTTGAAACAGGGTTGAAAAGGAACTTCTGGTATAAAAGTGGTAAATGAAATTACCAGGAATATATACAAAGAAATGGAAAGATATTCTGTGCTCCTGGATTGGAAGAATTAACATAGTTAAAATGTCCACACTTGGTAAGCAATCTACAGATTCAATGCAATCCGTATCAAAGTTCCAACAACATTCTTCACAGAAATAGAACAAAGAATCCTCAAATTAATATCGAACAATAAAAGACCCCGAATAGTAAAAGAAATCATGAGAAAAAAGAATAAAGCTCCAGGTATCACACTCCCTGATTTCAAAATATGCTAAAAAGCTATAGTAATCAAAACTGCACAAAAACAGACACACAGATCAACAGAAGAGAATCAAGAGCCCAGAAATAAACCCATACATCTATGGACAGCTAATTTTTGACAAGGGAGCCAGGAACATACAATGGGGAAAGGAAAATTTCTTAAATAAATGGTGCTGGGAGAATGGGACAGCCACATGCAAATGAATGAAAGTAGGCCATTATCTTATACCATACACAAAAATTAACCGAAAATGGATTAAAGCCTTGAATATAAGACCTGAAACTGTTAAACTCCTAGAAGAAAACATAGGCAGTATGCTCTTCAACATTGGTCTTAGCAGCATATTTTCAAGTCCCATGTCTGACCAGGCAAGGGAAACAAAAGAAAAAATAAACAAATGGGACTGCATCAAACTAAAAACTTCTGCATAGCAAAGGAAACCATCATCAAAATGAAAAGACAACCTAACAATTGGAAGAAGATATTTGCAAACAATATATCTGATAAGAGGTTAATATCCAAAATACATAAAGAACTCATACATCTCAACTCCAAAAAAACTAACAACCCAGTTAAAAGATGGGCAAAGATCTGATCAGACATTTCTCCAAAGAAGACATACAGATGGCCAACAGGCACATGAAAAGATGTTCAACATCACTAATTGTTAGGGAAACGCAAATCAAAACTACAATGATATATCACCTCACATCCATCAGAATGGCCATCATTAACAAGACAAGAAATAACCAGTGTTGGAGAGGATGTGGAGAGAAGGGAACTCTCATACACTGCTGGTGGGAGGGCAAATTGGTGCAGCCACTATGGAAAACAGTATGGAGATTCTTCAGAAAATTAAGAATAGAATTACCATATGATCCAGCTATTCTACTGATGGGTATTTATCCAAAGGACATGAAAACACAAATGCGTAAAGATACATGAACCCCTATGTTCATTGCAGCATTATTCACAATGGCAAAGACTTGGAAGCAGCCTAGGTGCTGATCAAAGGATGAATGGATAAAGAAGATGTGGTATACATACACAATGGAATACTACTCGGTCATAAAAAAGATGAAATCTTGGCTTTTGTGACAACATGGATGGACTTTGAGGGTATTGTGCTCAGTGAAATAAGTCAGAGGGAAAAAGTCAAATACCGTATGATCTCACTCATAAATAGAAGATAAAAACAACAACAAATGAATACATAGAGAGAGAGATTGGATTGGTGGATACCAGAGGGGAAGGGCAGAGGGAGGAGGACGGCACATGTGTATGGTGATGGATTGTATTAGTCTTTGGGTGGTGAACGTGATGTAATCTACACAGAAATCGACATACGAAATATACCTTAAATTTATATACTGTTATAAACCTTCATTATCTCAATAATAAATAAATAAATAAATAAATAAATATTTTTAAAAAAAAAAAAGATGAGCAAGATATATAGCCATAAACACTCATCTTAGGTTCCTGCCTCTCTAAAAAGTGACCAATAAAAGAGAAGAAGTGCTTTACCAATAATTTCCAAAAAATGGGATGATTGCAGACATTTCTATAAGCAAAAAATCCACTGGAACAAATCTACTGATAGGCAAACACTGTATACTCCCTAAAAGCAGGAAGGACAAGAAGAGGTACAAAGATGAACATCTTCAGGAATAAAATCATCCTAAAAACTGTACAAATACCTCCTGCTCTGACAATCAAGAAATCACTATCCTTTCCCCAGAAAGACGAAGAGTGACAAGAGGACCCGACTGGCCAGCAGCAGACCTGTGTTCTAATTGTGACCCTCCAGAGCTAATTATGAGATAGTGGCACCCCCTGGTCTCAGTTTCCCACCCAATAAAATGAGAGGTGGACTAAAACACTCCTGAGTTTTCCAGCTGTAACATTCTCTGGGTCTACGAGGAGCTCCCTCTTTGTTGGCCTCTGGAGGCACCCAGAGACTTTGGTTTTAAGGAACCCAGGAGTCTCAGCACTGATTCAAGACTTAGTTCCTCAGCATAGAGTTTTGGACTCTCTGCAACCATTCTGAGCCTTTAAAATAATTAGTTGGTCCCTGGGCTCTGTCTTGTAACTTTAATATTTACACTATGACAAAGTGAAAGTGCTCATTAGTGTTTGAGCCAAAGCAATACCATTCTCTTTATTCATTCCAGTGAGCTTATTTTCCATTAGCAAAAAGGAGCTGGACAGGTAGAGGCCCATGGGATATTTGCCTAGCCAAAGTGGATCTCAGATGGAAATAAATTTGAAAAGCACTAGCATGGGACATTGTGAGAAATTTGTTCTTATATCCAGTCTCCAGAGAGCGAGATCCAAATAAGTGACTTCTGACATGCCCCTGACTTGGTTCAGCCGAGAGCTGCCCAGAGCTCCTACAGGTGCCCAAGCAACTCATTCTCCAAACACAAGACCATCAGAGAGATAGGAAGTGATGGCAGGGAGGGGGCGGGGCAAATAATAGCAGCAAAGATCTCTTCCAAATTCCTAATTCTTCAAGAGCCCAGGTCCCCCTTAAGATGTATTCTCTCCAACTTTGATGAATATCCCAAAAGGGAGCACCCTCCCATGGGAGTTTATGATCTCCTCCACTTCATTCCCAGTGGAGTATGGCACAGATCCACTTAGAATCCACCCAAAGGCACATTTCAGTAGACGGGTGTGAGCTCTCACCTCCCTGGATCAGCTGTGAACTTATGGACGGTTAGGGGCACACTTAGTGACTGGGCTTGAAGTAAGTACTGTTGCTAAAAGGGGCACCTTCACGTGTTTGGTGTGTCTATCATTCCTTCTGGCACATCATGTTCCTTCATCCCTTCTGGCACATTGTGTTCCACCTGAGGCCTGTGGCTCCTTCTGAAAGATATACCAGGGAACAACCTGGCAAAGCCCAGCAAAGATTTTTGAGGATTAATCCTATAAGAACTTCTTACACCAAATGGCATTCTCCTCCAAGGGACAATTCTGCTCTGTACTTCCGAGCTCTGACGGCAGGTCCATCGACAGGGCCCACAGCCGAGGGCGAGCACCACCTACCCAAGATGAAAAGAAAGTTGCTCCTCTGTGGTTCCAGGAAATGGCCAGAGGGACAACATTGCTGTTCTAGTTTGACATTTTCTCTAACATCAAAACTGAGTATGGGGGCTGGCCGGATGGTGCAGCAGTTAAGTTCACACCTTATGCTTTGGCGGCCCAGGGTTCTCCGTTTCAGATCCTGCGAGCAGACCTATGCACCATTTGGCAAGCCATGCTGTGGTAGGCATCCCACACATAAAGTAGAGGAAGGTGAGCACGCATGTTAGCTCAGGGCTGGTCTTCCTCAAAAAAAAAAAAAAAGAAAAAACTGAGCGTGATTTCCTTTTGAAATTTTCTAGAAATCCTCATTTTAGGTCAGGATTGGCCTGAACTATAAGTTAGTCATTTATGTGGTAGGACTTGACACACACACAAAAATCCCTCCACTGAAAGAATTCTATCCCCACCACTGTGCTGTGATATCGGAAATCATTATCCATTCATCACCCTTTGGAGTTCAGCCATTGAAGGTGCCGGTTAAAATGCAAACTTGTTACTTAGAGAAGTAGCACATAGAACCTTTATCAACTATCAATGCCCCAGTATTGCTGGAATGTTAGACTAAGAAGTTTGGGTTAAAATCAACATACCAATAAATGAAGACTGACTTTATATAATGTATATTTAATTTATGAAAATGGTAACACTAAAAAGTGGTACCAAAATATAGATAGATGGAAGATAACTTTGGAGCAAAGAATGCAAGACAGGTTCTTGATACTCTATTAAGGGAAGTTACTTTGAGGATATAGTTTAACCTTTAGATTAACGACAAGGAGGAGCGCTACCTCCCCTGCAGCCCACATCAGAAGCAGAACTTTAGCATGAATTCCCCGTGGATCAGATTCCATTTCTAATTCAGTAAGCAGTATGGTGTATATGTTAGAGAGAACAGAATGATCTGGTTTTGACTCTGCCTCCACTACTTACAAGGTTCATGACCTTTGTCAAGCCACCTAAGCAATGTGAGCCTCAGTTTCTTCATCTGTAAAACTTGGACATGGAAAACAGAACTCCTTGTAAAATTCTTCATCAGTAATACTGTACTACACAATCTCTCCCTCCTTCCTCCATTCAGACCCATCAGGGATGGTGCCAGCCAAGGACCCTCAGGTGACCCGTCCCTGAGCTGTCGTTGCTCTGAATTTGGGACAGGCAGGCCACTCCCATGCTTAATTCCTTACTCACCTGCCTGCTGGTGCTTGTTCACAACATCAATGATACAATTACTCCCTGGGTAGAAAGGATAACGTTTGATGCTTTTGCACTAGTCCATGTGTCTGTCTGCCTTGCTTATAAGAACCAAGTTGTTGATTCAGACTGGAAGTTTCAGGAGGGCAGGGTTTCTTTCCATTTAATGGCCTAAGGATGGTGCCCAATAGACAACCACACTCAAGTCAGGGATAAATCATCAATATCACGATTGTGATGCTATGACAGTAAAGGAGATTTCTTACAAAAGAGACACCTCCCTTTCCCACTGGATCAATAACTCCCTTATCCCATAAAAACAAAATCAAACTGCAGGCACCACCACCACAAGGGAACCGAGGCACACTGCCCTGGAGACTAAATCCTGCCTGTCAGCCAGGTGATTCCAAGGCCCCAGAGCCCGGGAGGAAACCCCTCTGTGATGCCCCCACAATTTACACAGGGAAAATCAAATCAGGCTGAGGGACTATAGGCAGAAGAAAGGTGAATAAATACCTATGATTAGCTCCTGGGTGGTCTTAGTCCTCTGGACAGGGTTTAACCTGTCTTCTAACCGGAAGCCCCTGCACTTCCTGCCCTTGGAGGTTTCACCCTTGACCAGCTCTACCTGATGATACCTGGCTGTGTGGTTTCAGTTCTGTGGCCTCATTCCGCCTCAAAAACATTAATGTCAATTCTTCCAACTTGTTCCAAAACAAACAGAGCCTGTAATCAGTGAGCAAGCCCCCCACTGAGCCCTGGGGTATAGCAGAGGCTGAAGAATCTGGGGTCTCAGCCATGCTTGTTACCTCCCTCCTCTGATGGTGCCCTGTGATTGTGGCAATTCCTACAACAGTGAGGACCCACTTCAGAGGAGCCCGTGAGAGACACACAGAGCAAGCTGGGACCGCTCTGCCCCCTGTGGAAAGCAAAGGAAGACGGAGCCTGGGTGGAGGTCACTCTACCATTGATTTTCTTCACTCAGGTCCAGCCTGTCAGAGGATAAGAGCAGCAGTGGGTCTGGATATCTTGTTCTTCCCCCATTCTCCTCCTCAGGGGTTTGGGGGTCCCTGGAAGAGACATTCCATCAAGGAACTGCCCTGATACTGGCTAGTGCTGGTTCTCAGGACACTCAGAGTGACAGTTGGCTTCTTAGGACTGTCATAGTGACTGTGCTGTTCCCTGCATCCTGCTCTATAGGGTGCAGCTGCAGGCCCAGGGTCCCAGCTCCTGCTGGAACTTGAAGCTGGCCCTTGGTGGAGGCCTGGGGTCTTAGGAGTGGGACTCATGGCCACGGGACACAGCTGAAGAATCTTCCGCCTCCAAACAATCCTCAGCCCTTTAACAAAGACAATGGTGGGAAAAGGAGGAAGGAGAAGTGCCCTATCCTTTTCAACTTCCTGTATATGGTCGTCGAAACTTCCAGGACTTTGGACCTAGATTCAAATTCTGTCTCTGGCCCTTATTAGCTCTAAAACTTTGGGAAAGTTACTTAACCTCTCAGGGCCTCCTTGCTCATAAAATGAGAATATAATGGATACCTCAGCTGATTGTGAAAATTAAATGACTCAGAGTTGTAGTAAAGTTGAAGGCAGACAGTCGATGCTCAATGACACTGAAATTCCCTTCCCCACTTGCTGGCTTGTGAATTTTGGGTTACAGTCATTTAACCCCAGAGAAGATGCAATGGGGGACAAAGGGAGGAGGTGAAACTCAGGAGTTGTGATTCCCATGAATCCACATTAGGCTGTAGGTGACACAACACCCCTACAATCCCATGAAATTCGGCAGAACTCTCCTTGTTCGTGACATTTTCAGAAATGAAAAGAGAGGGGAACAGAGGTATGGAGTCTGATCTTTAGTTCCATTTTGGTTCCAAGAACCAGGAGCTGATGGAGTCTGGAAGGCTGTCCATTTGTGCAGGTGGTGTGAATAATACCAGGGTGACCTGGCCCATCTCCAGGACACAGCTGAAGCCAGAAAGCAGCTGTGCCCCGTGTCTCAGCACCTATGGAAATGCATGCATTACCTGGTACCCACTCTCTCCTTGCCGTCTCTGTCTCCAAAAATAAACCCCAAACCGAAAGGACCAGCAAAGAAACTAGGCTCTAAGGGTGTGTCTGTTACAGCCCTTTATTTCATATGGTTCACTGGGAGAAAAACTAAAAGATGGGAAGCAGGGGAGAAAGCGATAAGTTAAAGTAATAAAAGGGTTGTAAGTCTATTTACAACTCACTAAACAAATTATAGTTCTGACACAAACATTTTGAGGATTAAATGAACAATACAATACTTTCTTTAAGCTCTTTATGATCAAATGCTTTGCTGTTAAGAGTTACATTCCTGGGGAGTTGATATGAAGCTTCTTGTTCCTTGTCAGGAAATAAGAAAAGGCCAAGCCTGCGTAAATTTAAATTACACAAAACTTTTCCCCCAACTGTCTGTCTTCTAACAGCCCCTTTTCACAGAGCTCTGTGGTCGTGGAATGTAAATATCTTTATCTTAGCAGCACAGACTTTCGAAAATTTGACATCATAGGATTTCTTCCTCACAAAACATATCAAACTCCATTGCAAACTGAAGTCTATTTTACTTTTAACCAAGACTAAACCAAAGGGTCTTTTCTTTGCTTTTACACCTTCTGTTTCCACGTGACCAATAAAGTGTTCTCTCTGTTCATCCCAACCGAGAGCCCTGGGGCTAGCCCATCACCTCCAGAGACAAGGGTATGAAGGACTGTGCGAAAACACAGCAGGACAACGGGGCTGCGTCTCTGTCTGAAGTGTTCTCAGGGGAGTGGGAAAACGGGAGGACCCCGTGGATGGATATCTAAAAACTATAAAGAATCAACAGGTACTCAACAAATGAAGTGACCGAGGATGGAAACAAAAGTGACAATGACCATAGCCTGTGCCTGGTCTCTGAAGCTCTAGTCCAGTGCCAAGCTGGTGTGAAAAGAGAAGTTTTTGTGGCTTTATCTCTAAAACCCCAGTGCTGGAACAGTATATGTTTCTGGAATGAATAAATGAATCACATGTCAATCAATGAATGAACAGTAATATTGAAAAGAGGAAGAAATCTATTACAGATCAATACATGGGCCCTGGAAGACTCTCCTCTGTCTCCCTTTTGTCTTTTGATGTCATGAGAGGGACCAAGAGCCAGAGCAGAGTCCCAAGGCTGTGGGGACCTGGGACGCCCCACATCTCAGAGAGCATGTCACCATCAACTGCCATTCTGTGCGCAGTTTGAATCATTTACTTCCGTGATACGCTCCCCAGCTGTTGTAACCTCTGGTGATCTCGCTCTTCTCAGAACCCCTACTTCCTACATTAGAAGTTTTCCTTATTTGGAGAATTAATCGATACTGCCCAGACTGTCGTGCTTCTGCCTTCCTTCCTTCTCTAGATAATAAGGTCCTTAAAGATCGAGCCTGTGTCATCTGCTGCTCCTTGTGTCTACTTCACTGCATATGCTAGAGCTGACTACGCTCGGAAGAATGAACCAATTAATGAAGTGAATGAACACATGCTGAGACTTAAAGAGAAGGGCATTAACTCTTGGTTTGATGACAAAAAGCGACATTGCTCTTTGTATTCCAGTCCCCCAGCCTAGAGGTACCATTGGCTCTCCTGTGTCGGGAGCCCACAACGATGCACAGGCACCTGCAGCCCGGGCCTAAACCCTGCAGCTGGCTCCTGCCCTGTATGCTCTTCACTCGCTGCTCTCGTCAGTTGTAATAACAAGTTGGTTTGTGTTGCGTTGTGTCTTCCATCCTGGGGAGCATTCACACCTATCCACACACCCCAGCACACCTCCCCAAGCCCCGGGCTGATGGATAAGGGCTGAAAATACACTCCAATGCCATCACAGGCAGTGGAGCAGATGTCAAACTCAGTCAGCCTTGGGCAGTGTGGGTCCTAAGCTGAAATAGTGGGACTAGTCTGGAGCGAGCTTCCACTCATGAGGACTTTGTATGGAAGTAGTGAGTGGGTAGCTGAAAAGACTCATGGAATTGCCCTTCTGCTCTGTGCCTTTCTCCATCCCAACCTCTGGGGATTCCTCAAGATATTCAGGGAAATTTCAGCATGAGGTGTCTGCTCCAAGATCACATGATTCACCTTGGCTTTTGGCCAGACATGTCCAGTGTGTCAGGTTTTCACGATTTACATTTAGAGTCTGGAAAGTGGACAGAATTGTGAGAAAGTCAATGGACAATCTCTTTCCAGAGGGGAAAGGGCCTTCTCAGGCTCCAGGAGGCAGTCCCAGGGTGGTCCAGGCAGATGTCAGGAGGTGGGTACCGACTGTCGGATACAACAAGGAATCTAATGAGATCTATGATTGTGTGGTTTATGTAAGGGTCTTAGTCCTGTTTCACAGGGACCAAGACTTCAGCTCTACTATGAAAATGACAATGCAGGAAGAGGCGAGTGACCAGTAGATGGCAGCAGAGGGTAAGAAAAGTGCGTTGCAAGAGGCTCAGGGAGAGAGGTTTGCAGCCCTTCCATTTTGCTTTACATCTTTAATGAGATATGTGAAGAAAATTAGTCCCTTACATGCCAGACACAGATGCCACAGCATATGGAGAGATGCCGCACAGCAATATTTCTCTGGTTATTAAACAGGAGGCACCTAACCAGTCATTCACTGCATCATCTTGCAGAGTTGTCCTTTGTATCTCAGACACTGCGTTGACAAGGTAATAACAGGAGAAAGCAGTGGAGAAGATAGATGTAGGGATGTGGGCCTCCAGGCTTTCACAGCATCGCCAGGCCAGGGTGCTAGGCAGATTGCCAGTAGACACAAGAAGCCCAGACCAGCGGGGGCCACGTGGCCAAGGGATATTGTAGGGCTTCTGCTGCCAGACTCAGTCGAGGCACAGCATTGGCTGCTCTCTGGTTTCCCTGGCAGTCCCTGAGGTCTCATTTATTCAGAGCCTGTTACCACTAGACAGCTCCGGAGTCTGACCTTTCGCCACAAATCCCAAATGGAAAAGGGAGCTCCGGACATTTTAAAGAACAAGCTATGCTTGCTTTTCTGGCAGAATTGAAGACATATAGTGTAATGAAAATGCATTGAAATGCACATAGATAGGGGAACATTTTTTCCATGCTGTCCCAGACAAAGGAGGGGTCAGGTCCTGCTGACTGGGGAACATTTTTGCTTGGAGGCCGGTTCTCCTGAGAGACTGTTACCAGGACCGGGAGCAGGCAGGTGTTGCTGTATTTTATTGCTATATTCCACCCACCTGCCCACACTTTTCCCTCCCTCCAACCACTCAGTCTGATCATTATTTAATTCTTATTTAATTATCCCACACTTCCAAACCCAGGGGCTTCTAAAGGCCTCAGTGGTGACTGAAGAACCAAGAACGGGTTAGTCAGCCCAGGCAAGCAGCCCCCCTCCCGGAGCCCGGTAAGAGACTGTTCCCCTAGCCACCCCAAAACCCAAAGCTCTCAGGACTTCTCAGTCACTCACAAAGCCCCACAACAATCCTGAAACAAAGGCAAATAATAAAGCCATTTTTCATAAGGAGAAACTGAGGTGCAAAACGGAGCTACAGCTTCAGGTCTCCTGGTTCCCTCCCTTTCCCATAGGCTTGAACCTCTGAAGCAGCCTCCAATGGAAAAGTCATAGCAAGATTCACTCTGCCACTGTTTTCCTCCCTCTTTTAGAAAATGATTCTATGTGCTAGAAATCCTCACTTGGCTGTGTGACCTAGGACAAGTCACTTAACCTCTCTGTGCTTCATTTTCTCATCTGTAATTTGAAGGATTAGAATTGGCTGATGACTAAGGCCCCTTCCAGCTCTACAATTCTGCGGCTTTAATTTCACAAGCGTCTGCCAGCCCTCAAAGACTGTCACACACAATGCGTTTTCCAACAACAGCCACACTCAACAGAAGCCAGCAGAATTTCTGCCTTCACTTGAGAAGAAATGTGGTTGTGGTTGGAGTCTTGCTGAAGTCCTTCGTCCTCAGAGTGAGGGAAACAGTGAAGTTTTAGATATTATTGACACTAACAGCAGGGCCTGGAGGTGGCCACACTCTTGTGAAAAGACCGCTCAGAGCCGTGCCTGTGGGTGGTGGAGATGCACAGCCAAGACTGGAGGATATTTTAATAACTATTTCTCAATAAAAAGACCCATTTTATTCTGCACAGGGGCCTAGGGACAAATCCAGATCTCCCAGGAGGAATCTAGTCTCGCCCATAATGGGGGATTGGTTCAGCTCAGCTGCTCTTACAAAGGGCTGAATACAGCAAGCAGTGGTACAGCCGGCTCCCCGCAGCTCCCTGTGAAAATGACTCACAGCAGTTATGAATATCAAACCTCCTTTGATGTGTTCCCAGACATGAGGAACAGCCACGGGGGGGAGAAGGTGGGCTCTGGATGCTGGCTCTGTGGGGTGGTACACAGAGCGCCTGGATACATCTGGCATCCCGAAGCTCCAGGAGAAATCCAGGCAGGGTAATTACCCCAGGACTCCTAGGATAACAGAGCTCTCTTTCATTCGCCTCTCTCCCTCTCTTTCTCTTTCTGTCTCCAGCTAGAGAAGAATTAGATTCTCCAAAAATTACAAGCAGTTTTTATACCTTCACCTTTCCCAAGGGGATAACAATTCACTCGCCTGAATAAAACTGGTTTTATTGAGCACAAAATGAATGCACCCCCTCACTCAGCATCTGCGCCAATTGCTTTAAAGCCATAGACCTGGCCCCAGTCAGCCAAGCGGAAGGATTTTCCTTTCTGTAATGGCCATTTCTAGACACTCAGGCTTTCAAGTGGCCGCATGGTACCTTGTTCTCCTAATAGGCTCTCAATGATGATTGAATACAAAACCTCCAAGTCTCTCTTGTGTTGACAGCTCCTAAGACTGGGTCAATCACAACCGTCCAGAGTAGAGGACGGACCCGTGCTGACTGTATGGTGAGCGCCCAGGCTCAAAGCAGAAGGGAGGGTCAGCCATTGCCACCTCTTGCTTGAATCAACTTAAAGCTTATTTATATGTGGAGAGTTCTCCTATTCTAGACAGGATTCAAGAGCACGTTGGTCCCTGGAAACTTGTGCAAAGTCTTTATACTTATAGAAGGAAGTGACGAAGGGTGTATAGGGAGAGAATCTGTTCAACTCCATGCCTGCACATTGTTGTTTTCTGAAATGAGGCTGATTTTATTTTGTTGTTAAATTGGGCTTTGACTGGAAAACTCTCACGTACCCACAGAGATCTGCACACATGCACATGGAAATAATAAAACAGCTACCCTTTATTGAGCACTGACCATGTGCCAGGTACAATGCCCAGGGCTTTACATGCACCAGCTCTTCTGATCCTCACAGACGCTGTGTGTGGGGGATGGGGGAGGAGTGACATCAGGTGTTATTACCCCTGTTTTGCAGATGAGGAACCTAAGGCTCAGAAAGTCGAGGAAACTTTCCCAAGATTGAAAAACTAAAGTAAAAGAGCTTCGATTCTGGATTGTTGGATTCCAAAGCATCATCTCTTAACCACTGTGCTATGAGACAATATGCTTGTTATCAAGAGCTTACTGTATTTGAGACACTAGAATTGTGAGGGAGAGCGGGAAAGGCAGAGTTCTTGGCTTCAGAAAGCTTCATTTTAACCATACACACCAGTGCACACAGAGCAACACTCACATACACGGAGTTACTATGACTTACAGTGTCTTCCAAGATTCCTACACCCACGGCATCCGTGTTCCCTCCCTCCTCGTTATCCTACTCTCAGACCTCCTGCCCTTGATTCACAGTTTGAAAATCATTCAGACCGTAAAGATTTGGGTCTTCTATGAGAAGGCTTTGGATGCTTGAATTTTATAGGCAAGAATGTGAGTAATTTGACCATTGATGCATTGATGCGTTATGTTACAGTTACCCAGCTCCTGAGTCACCGTTTTGTATTTTTTTAATTCAATCAGGAAGTTTCTCTAACCCATTTCTCTATCTTTTCAGGGAAGCAGGGTAGGAAAGCAACAGGGGCAGGGATGAAAGGATTTAAAGCTTGTTGAAGGTTCAGGAAGCCAAGTCATAGATCAACTAGAAGAAATCAAGTAAGGAAGATTGAGGGTGGGGGTGAGACTTCACTGCCTCCATGACCTCGGAAGGGAAGTGATGATATATCTGGAGGACACTGCGTGCTAAGGTGAAACAGAAAGAAGGAAGCAGATATTGCAATGACTGCAGGTTTTGCCAAGAGCAGACTGGCTGCCAAGGCTACTTCAGCCTTGACTCACAGACCCACGATCTGGGAGACAGAACAGTGTCCTACTATGCTGGGCATCTTCCAGTGACATTGACTCAATGAGAGGTTGAGGGGAAGACTTCTTGATGCTAAGAAAGAAAAACTGCCCTCCAAAGCTTAGTTACTGAACCATCTGCATGTAAGATGGGGTGAGTCCCGGGAGGAATGCTGAGAGCAGACTGACTTTCCTATGGACTAGACCCCTTTGCAAATCTAATTTTCAAAAAATTCTTTAAACACAAATTTACAACTGATTTAATTTCAGGAGATTTGTGCTCATTCCTGGACTGCTCATCAATCTGGAGATAATGATTATAGATCAAAGTCTTCCTAGAACCTTGACAAGAGTAGACTGAGAGGACCAGGGCTACAGCTCTGGCCACCCCACCATCACTACCACCCCTCTTTCTGGTTCCCTACGCAGCCTGGTCATCTTGCCAACCAGTTATTATTTCTCCTGACAAAATCCAAATTGGGAAACTGACATGGTCTTTGTTTCTGGTTCTCTCTACACATAGTGCTTCATGTGCCTTGGTCATTGATGAATCCTAACCCTCATTTTAATTCTCGGCTATGGTTCCCCATTCCTGCTTTCCCACCATCATCTGGGGGAACCACTCCTGAGCCCCCTCATTAATCCACACACACCCAGCTCAGAACCTCACTCTAGGAATTCGTTTTTTCTCACATGCCTGCATTTGACCACTGGAGGGCAATGCTGGACTGGCCAAATCTCTGTAAGTGCTCTGCTCCATCTTTGTCCCCACTTTGCCCTGTCATTGCAGGATGCAGCCTCTGGTTGGAAGCCAAAACCAAGGACCATTGAAACACCCCAAGACCAGCAGTACAGCCAGGTCTATTACAATGACTTCCCTGCACCTGGGATCATAGGAAGGGACAGTTCACTGGAAAGTGGATTTGGCTCCACTGGTGACACAATCCCCTTGGAAAGAGACTGAGAGGAGAATTTACCTGATTATGTCATTAACGAAAAACAATCTGTCTCTCTAACTAGGAGATACAGTCCTACCTGTCTCTACCCACTCAGCTATAAGCTCCTTGAAGGTCACGTCTTAGTAAGTTCTGTATTCCTGGCAGTAAGCACAGCGCTTGGCAATAAATGTTTGTTGAATGAATGGATGCATGCATATCTACAAATTGGAAATGGCCATTTTCAGGTTTGCTGCTGTTTTCCAGCTCTTACAGCATCTAAAGTTTAAGCCATCAATTTGCTGAGCATTCTGAGTCTTGAAGACAGCTAAGGTTAGTCAGGTTATTAATTACAGCAGTGGTTGTCATTGTACAAATGTTATTTCAAACGCCACTTCAGGAGTTTCAGATCTCTTCTTTTGAAGAATCCCTTCATTATGTCACTCATGTGTTCTTAGACCTCACCAGTCTGTGGATTAAAAAATACAGACATT
Source organism: Equus quagga (assembly GCF_021613505.1). Taxonomy (NCBI): domain Eukaryota; kingdom Metazoa; phylum Chordata; class Mammalia; order Perissodactyla; family Equidae; genus Equus; species Equus quagga. The sequence continues at coordinate 25,875,149 of NC_060268.1, read as the reverse complement.
GTTTCATTAATATACAACTTACGATAACCTACAGCCTTTGTTGTAGGAATATGAAGCATCCTTTCTGCCCCCTAGAGGATCTGTGGTAATTTCACCACACAGTGGGTCCCCATGGGACTCCACAACTCCACTGAACCAGAGCTCCTCTTCAGGCCACCTTGTGTCATCTCCTGAGACTCTTCTCTAGGCTGCTCTCCTTTCTACCCGCCCCCAATGGATCTCATGTCAGTGTAGATACAGCCTGCCCCCTTAATCACTCAGAGCACAGCTAAATACTCAAGGAGAGAAAGAAGTGCACACTTTGAGACCCCAAATCCAACATGAGGCTCTCCCCGTCTCCCCAAAGGCTTCCACATAGCAGGGATCAGTCAGTATCCCCAGTAAAAATCTGCAGATGTCCCCATATCTCCAAGTGTAGAGTCCACAGCCCTTTCCTGCCCTGGGATGACTCACAGTGGGAAAAATCATTCCTCCTGGGAAGCTCTCTATCTGCCCTCCACTATCTCAGGTGGAGTCTAGCTTTCAGGGCCCAAGAAGGCAAATATAGTGTTATTAGATCTTAGAATACCATGTGTAGAACACCAATAGCCCTGATTAAATTCATATTGGGAGGAAAATGTGCCCCTAATTCTAACTAGAAAGACACCAATTAATTTTTCTTAACAGAACATCTACCATCTTAGTGTATAATATCTGTGTTTAGTTTTATGATGACCACCTAATCTCCACAACGAGTGGATATTTGTTTTATATGTGAATAAACTCATTCTCAACCATACTCTAGTTTTCTCAACAGAAGGAGAGTGCTCTAAAGTACACTTAGAGTTTCTGCTCTACTGATGGAAACCCAACACTCTCAGCAGTCTTCAAGGAGCAGTTCTCCCGCTAAAGGAAAAGAAAAGAAAAAGTACTCTTTTCATAGATACCTTTTTATAAAAATTTCTAAATTAAATTTACCTCTACAGTTCAAATCTAGGTCCTCAAAATACATGGTCCTCATCCTTCTCATAAAAATGCTGTCAATCAAAGGATGCTTTTCCTGAGAGCAAAGAGAAGTTGAATAAAATTCATTCTAAAATAGCATTTTTCTATCCCTGTCCATGGGAGTTGAGTTGATCACATGTTAAGCATGTCCTATACTATGTTCTTCCTCAAGATGCCTTCAGTGTGATTAAGGGACAGGCCTCCAGGGTAGTATCTCTATTCTATACCTGGAAAAAAAATATGAGGAAATGTTCATAAAAGAGGAGACTGACAGTCAATACAAAAGACTCGAGAAGCAGGGAAAGTCCCAGGCTTAGCGCACTGTATTAAATGCAGACCTGCCTCGGGGCTCTGATTTACAGGCCCAGGTCTCCAGTGGGTGGATAATGCCTGAGGCCTTGATAGTAGGTCTGATGTCCACTGATGGCAGGCCACTGACCCTCCTGCCTTGTGATTTTGAAAAACCCAGAATTTTTCCTGAGTTTTAAACCTACTGACACTAACTTTGTCCCAGGGGAAGAGCATCTGAGATTGTTTCCCTTGAAAACATAGTCCTTTATTACAAGTCCAATGCTAAGCATCCCTAGTTGTTTAACCGGTAGGTTTGAATTTTCATGCGACAGTAGCATGCAGGAAATCTTGGTCAGTCCCTCCAAACCACACACATTGGATTTCTCCCTGGGGAGATGATAACACCACACTACCTTGTTGAACACCAAAGACCCCATTAAGGACTACGGACCCCAAATATTGCCAGTGTGGGACCCAAGTCATATAGTACATTCACCAGAAGTGATCCAACCAGACAAGTTTTCTTTCAAGTTCTGCTCAGGAGTTTAAGGGAGACTGCTTCATATCAACAGTACCTTGGACAGAGCACATTGGCAGCCCCTTGAAAATCAATTTCCTGGATATCTACCTTTTCCTCAGGCATATGGACCTTCCTGAAGGCAGTGAGAGAATGTGAGGGACATGTATTTTCCAAAGGGAGATATATGTATACAACTCATATCACTAATTTCTAAAGTCAGACCTTGATTGTTGGTCATAGCACACTGCACAGGTGCTCAAAGTAGGGAAAGATTAGTTTGGTTCAGAAAGACTGGGAAAGGCTCCCTGATGCAAGTTATAGTTGAACTGACTTAAAGAATGAAGGATTTAGACCAATTAAGGGACCAGAGCAAGGCCTGGCAAGCCGAGGGAGCGCAGCTGGAGCAAGTCAGGAAGGTAGATAGAACCATGCTTGGAAATGAATCTACATTGACTGTGGCAGAAGAGTGTAGAGTAGCAGGGTGTGGCCTGATTGAGAAGGGTCTTGTGAACCAGGCTAAGGCGTTTGGATTTTGTCCTGTGAGAAATGGGAAGAAATCAGAGGTATCTAAGGGTAAATGCACTTGGAAAGTGTTTTAGAATGATCACTATGGATAGGAATAATGGTTCTGAGACTGAAAACAGTGAGACCAGATATAAAGTTAATGCAAAAACTGAGTAGACAATGAGCAAGATCAGAAATAAGGACCTGGGCCAGCCCCATGGCCGAGTGGTTAAGTTCGTGCAGTCCACTTCAGTGGCCCAGGGTTCACCAGTTCGGATCCTGGGCATAGACATGGCACCACTCCTCAGGCCATGCTGAGGTGGCATCCCACATAGCACAACCAGAGGCACTCACAACGAGAATATACAGCTGGGTACTGGGGGGCTTTGGGGAGAAGAATAAGAAAAGAAGAAAAAAGAAGAAGATTAGCAACAGTTGTTAGCTCAGGTGCCAATCTTTAAAAAGAAGAAATAGTGACCTGTAAAAAGGAAACGGTTTCAGGAGACACTGCAAATACAGTGAATGATATATTGGCATGAAGGACAAGGGAGAGATGGCCTCTTCCTGGCATCCTGACTGTGCTAGAAGATTCTCTAGTTCCCATTTTCCAAGGCCTTGCCATCAGAAATTAATCCTTACTCATTTTTTAGTATATTAAGGCCTAAGGTGTCAATCCTCCTAGGAATATTTTTATGTTTCTATGGCCCAAAGAATTAATCTCCAAAGGCAGAATTTCAGGTACTAATGAAGGATATCTGGGGACAGGGGTTTTCATGGGTCTCTTGAAACTCACTACATAATTGCCCATTATTTATAATCTATAAATTAATTTATAAATAAATTTATAAATAAATATAAATAAATAAATTTATAAATTAAATCCTCTTATTTATAAATTCAGTCTTGTGAATCAGCACCCAACAACTGTGCCTAAAACCATTTGATTACTGTTTGAATTTGAAATCTAAGCTGAATATCTTCTATACTTTTTTTTTTCTGTGAATTATCTTTTCTCCGCTCTCTTCAGATTGGTGTAAGGAGACTCAGATCCAGAGAAATTGTGCCGTAAGTTCTTGACCTCCCCATCCAGTTAGACTCCTTTCCAGTAAAATGGCTTTGGGTATGATATTCCCACCATGACCAAGCACAGCCTTCCCTGGTGAGCCTGCCTAGGGCCACCATGCAGAACACATACGTCTTCCCAGTTCCACTATCCCAAACATCATTCTCACTGCTGTGGCCAAGCCTCTGGAGGACTCCTGGATGCCCCTGTCACACTGCCCACTCTGGTGCAGGTACACCTTCAGCCATGCCACCAGCCCTCCACCTCCGCACGTCTGCATGTGTGTCTATGTGGCCACAGCTGTCCTCAGTTCTCTTCTGTGTAATTCTAAGTTCAGGCATTTTGGAATGAGTTTTTCCTTATTTATTTGTCCATTGTCCTCTTATCCCCTAAAGTTGTTTTGAGAGTATCTTGCAGAAAGACAAGTAGTATTGGAAAAGAGAGAAGGAAAGAGATGAGGTAAGGTAGAAGCAGAGGTGGGAGTAAAGACTTTGAGAAAGGCAATAAAAGAGGAAAAATTCTTGACCTCCATCAGCCCAACTCTCAAAATAAGATTGATGCTAAAGATATCTTATTATTTATCCCAAATTAAAATTTCCTGACTTTGCAGTCATTGTGTACACAATGAAAAGGGAATCATCACACAAAAGATGCAGCTGTCCTCACAGTTGGAACAATCGCAGCCAAGCTGATTCTGCTCCAAGAATAGAATGATAACAGTGCTAAGTCAGGAACTCCAAAACTTTGGATTGTCAACAAATAGAATAATTTCTTGATGGGAGAGTGGTTATAAAGAAAGGTAGGCAGAAAAGGAAGCCTCTGAGTCTTGGATCAGGCGTGGGTTGCCAGGGAAAATTCCAGTCTGAGCTCCTCCATGGTCAGCTCACAACCAGCTGTACTAACTGAGAGAAAGCCCTGCCTGGATATGTACAGACCCCAGAAGCCCCTCCCCGCCACCCCTGCCCAGCTTTGTATATATTATCTTGTGGGCTGTACCTCCTTCTCTTGACTGAAGTTTAACATCGTCACCAGACTTCAAACTCCACAATGGCAGTAATTTTGCCTAGTTTTTGCTTCTATTGTATCCTCAGCACTCAGCAGAAAGCTCGTATATAGTTGGCACTCAATAAATATTTGGTGGATGGATGGTTGATTGATTAATTAATTAAATAAATATGAACGAATTACTTGCTCCTTGTTTGGCTTCTGAAGAGTGAATCTCAGAAACAGAAACTGCCCAGTGAGCAAAAGAAGCCATAGCCCATTCAGGAAAATGACTGTTCCTACATTTCTCATTCTTTTGTGCACGTTAGATTGCTGAAACAGAAACAAAGGCCCAAGAGATCATGACCGAGCAAATGTCTTTCAACAAAAGACTATCTCCCTAGTTGTTTCCTTTCAGAGAATAAGCCTCCTGGGGCTGATAAGGGAATGGCACCAAATGATGAAGACAGAGGCCCCTAGGGGCTGAGTGGCAGCACAGCCTCCTCTGAAGGGGCCTGTTGGATTACTGCCTTTGAACAAATCTGAGTGTGCCTTTGATAGCGCAAGCACCAACCACCTCCAAGGACCTTTTTCCTTTATTGCTGCAGCAATGAAAGAGCCACATGGCTGTTACAGATAAGGTGGCCCGAGTGCATTGTGCATGCAAAGTAGGCTTCATGGTAAACAGCACTGAGAAGAACTGCAGATGTGCCATGTACCGACTTCTCTGCATTGTGCTGCCCTTCCTTTGTAAGTGGTTCTCAGGTAAATGGGAAAAGTTCCCACCACTTCTCCTTTCTCATTTCCTGTCCTTTTTTCTTTACCAGATAGCTCCTGTGGATCTAAAATTACACAGTCTTCTGACATGGTTACCATGATTGGGATAGATGTGAAGTTCCAATGCCAACATAACACTCCTGACGGGAATTATGACTCTGTGTACTGGTATTTGCAGAGAGCTAACCAAAGGCTCACCTACATCTACCATGCCTTTCGAGGCACCATGGAATCAGAGCATTACCTGTTGTCTATGGATAGAGAGTTGTCCTCCAGTACCTTAACCATTAAACATGTGCAGCCAAGAGACAAAGCCATTTACTACTGTGCACTACGGGCACCATGATGCATGCTGTATACCACACAGAACAAAAACTGTAAGCCTCAAGCAAGCTCAACACAGGTAATTCAGAGGGTCATCCAATAAGACAGAGGGTGTTCAGCGTCATCTTGAACTTCCCCCACACACTCCTCAATTCATTCATTCAAAACTAAGGGGAACTTGTGGTTTACAAACTGATATACTAAGTGCTGTCGGCATATGAAAATATGAAACAAGCACTTCTCAAATAATAAAATGTATTCAGCAAGCAGCCCTGCCTCACCTTCGTCTTGCTAAACCATGAGAAGTGAAAATTAAATCCTGCTGATTACTTGAATCTTTGACCTGACAAATAAAAGCACAGCCCCTGATACCCAGAGTGACAAATGAATTGGACACAGATGCAAAATCAAAGCCAACAATTAACATCTTAATCACAGACCCTTGAAAACCTACCAGCATTTCTAAAAGCCTAAAAAAATACTAAATATCTCTATATACATATATAAAAGCCTAGTAAATTGGATAGATAGATAGACAGACAGCCAGACAGGAGATCGATGTAGAGTAGGTGGTATAGTACCAATGATTGAGCCAAAGATTTGACTTGGAAGCCAGACTTCTTGAATTTTGAATCCCAGATCTTCCACGTACTGAGTCACTAGCATATGATCTTGGGCAAGTGACTTTATTCCCTGCTTTTCTTATATATCAAACAGTAATAACAATCATATGTACCTTAGAGGATTGTTGCAAGAATTAAGTGAACTATTTTGTGTAATGCACTTAGAGTGATGCTTGGCACATAGGAAGTACTCAGTAAGTATTAGCTACTCATGTTGTTGTTGATGGTGATGATATCATGATGATTACTACCATATATCCACATCCTTACCATTGGACTGGGTTGGGCTTTTAGAAACTTGTTGATAAGAAATAAGTCAATCTCTTGGACAATTAAACATTCCTTTATACTTTAGTATCCCATGCAGTAAGAACTAAATATCAATGGAAATTCAGAGAAATACAATTCAAAAGACCTTTAAGACCTTTTTCCCTGAATGCTGATAAATTATTAAGGGTTTCCTACATAGAAAAAAATAAAACCAAGGGAAAGTAATTTTTCCTTGACCCTCATAAAACAAGCAAGTATAACTTTATGAGATATTAAAATACAACGGCAACCCCACTCATTAAATAGATAGTGGAACAACTTATCAATTAGAGGCAGAAATAAAATTAAAGTTGTTTATGAACATAATTATCAATAAGGAATTTGTTCTATCAACATAATAGGCATACCACTTTCTTGAAAAAGTTCTCACCTCCAAGAAGATTATAAATTAAGTCAAAGTACACCTGACCTTATGGCATCCTAAAAACTGTCAAATGAAGATCATTCCAAGATTCCAGAAGTGCATAGGTTCTACAAAGACACATCCACATGGCCTCTGTTTATTCAAGGAACCACCCATGGAAACTCCTTGGTGTGAACTGCTGAGCTGAGAACGGGGAGTAAGTAGGACTGGCTTCTCTATTCTCTCTTCTGAAGATGCAAGGTCTCCTGCAGCTTCAGATTCTGTGTTTATTCATCAGTGGAAATGCTAATCCCCTGCTGTCTGGCTGGCTTTCTCATTTGCAGCCAACATATGGGCTCATCAGCACCGGTGCCCCCTAAGAGCAGCCCTTCAAGGGCACAGAATCACACAAAACAAGAGGCTTTTCTTGGGATAAAGAACTGCTGAAAGACCTTTTGCAAAATTTGGCTTTGGGGATCAGATTTCAAACTCTTAACCCTGATGGGACAGGCACAGACCCAGAGAGTGTTTGGTGAGCCAGTGAGGCAACTTCTTCAGGGGTTTTCTCTTCCCCAGGGCACCTGGGGGTTGTTTGTGACGTAACCCCAGAATTACTGAATGTTAAAGTGGAAGATTCGGGTTTCCTAAAAGACTCTTACAACTCTGGCAGCTCTGCTGTATCCTCCGCCAACAAGAAACTATGCAGTAATTCCTCCCCAGAGCCAAAGTTCAAAGACCAGTGCTATGTCACACACAATAGGGAAATAAGAGATTTTATGTGACTCTACCTGCTACCTAGGATTCTGATTCTGTCATGCTAACAGTCTCAGTAAGAGAAATAATCTTTCTTCCTTTTCAAAACCCACTACCATCAAAGGTAAAGGAAAGTTTGGATAAAAAAGAACAGTCATTAGAGAACTGTGCATTGACTGGAGAGCACTGCCTAAGGGTAGGCCTCCTGGTAGTGATCTGTAGGAACCAAAAGGAAAACTGTGGTGGAGCTGACGGTGTATTTGAGAGTATCTGTCCCAACCACCTCACCATCTGACTGGAAGCCCTTCAATCCCCCCATGCGATTCTTGAAGGACAGTCACAGAAGAAAAGGTGAGGAGGAAAGTTAAACTATTTAACAAGTGCTCATCAGGTGTCCATAAATCTAAGAGTATAGAATTGGCGTGGTTCATGTTTTATTCAACAGTATATATTGAGTGCCTACTATGTACCAGACACCATGCCAAGAGCCAAGGATAGTAAGGCAAGTAATACAAGTTTTCTACTCTTCTGGAGTTCACACTATAATGGGGCTTATAGCCTAGCAGACAAACCAAATCAGACACGTGTGGGATCAAGAAAAGTACTTGGTTGCAATAATATGGGAGTGTTCCAGGAGGAAAAGACAGACTGGAATCAGAACCTTTATATTTCAGGATGAATTGGGTGATGGGAGTCAGGCAAATATCCTAAAAGAACTGAGCTGAGACTAAATATGGGACAGTTTATTTATTTGCATCCCAAAGTCCCAAGTCAGTAACAGAAGCAGAATTACAACTCAAAAAGTCCCAACTTGCCTCTCTGATGTTTTGCCTGGCAGCTGCTTCATTCAGTGCCACACAGCTGGATAAGTGAGTCACAGATGGAATATTGGCAGCCAAAATCTTTTTAGAGACAAATGACACTGTGATTTTCCTTGACACCCACTGAAATTCCTCACTAATTTCCAAAAATATCTTGTTTGCTTTGAAACAATCAGTGGGGCCCAGACATTTCAGTAAAAACAAATCAGAGAAACAAAGTAATCCCAGACGTCTGAGTGTTCTGAGCCCAAATCAGTCAGACCAAGAAGTACCACTTACTTACTGAAGGCCGTCCTGGGACACTAGGCAGCTGAGATCCTGACCAAGGGAAATCGAAACATGGTGTCTTTTCTTTCTATTCACCTCCATTTCTGCTCTTCAGTTGCTTGTCCAATCAGCTGGTGCCAGAGCAGAGAACCCAGAGAGCAAGGCAGCAACTAGAAAGAGAGCGAACAGCTGATAAGGGCCATGCCTAAACAGAGGTAAACCATGGGCACACGTCAGAGTCTGACCTCACTGTCACTACAGCTTGATGTGAGATGTTTGTGAGTCAGAGATAAAGTAAATAAAGGGCTTTCCTTCACCAAATTTATTTCTTTTTTCACCCAAAGGACTCAAAGAGGATGGCGAGAGAGTAGATGTATTCTCAAATCAAAGGCAAAATAGGTCCTGAAACTTCCAATTAGAAGAAATTCCTAAGTTCTGGCACTCTCTCTCACTGATGCTTGAGTGATCCTGTGGATAGATGTTTCATACCAAGGACCCACAGCAACAGAGACCATCAGAGAAAATGGTATTAGGCTTGGGCAGCTGGTAGCCAGTGTGGGTTAATTTGATTTGACCTTGAGGTCTTTTCCCTTCTTCAAGTCCTCCTATTCTTTCTTCATCCCAGATGGACAAAGAAGACTGGGCCTCTAACTCGTATGTGACCTGCATCCTTAGCTACCAGAGACAGTCCTTCGCCTAAGGGCTTAGAAGTGATAGACACTGCTCATTCTTCTCAGACACGGCTCCACTCAGCTCATCCATTCACCTGCCGAAAGTCCTACAGACAACCTAACGTTCTCAGCTGACACTTCATTCCCTCAGAGGAATGTTCGACACCAGGCTTGAAATTACAAGCTCTGTGTCTCCCCTGATGACTATGGCTCAGGTAGGGAGCTATGACTAGGTCCCTAACCTAAGCAGGACAAAGCAGAAGAGATGAGGAAAAGACACCAACATCTGTGGTGGGCTTGCAAATGTGTGCCAGGCACAAGGGCAAGTGCTTCACATGTGTTCTTTCATTTCAACTCACAACATCCCTGCAAGGCAACTAGAATTACCCTATTTGCAGATGAGGAAATCAAGACTCAGAGATGGAACTTGCCCAGCTGCTGGTAAGTTACAAAGTAATATTCAAAACCCAAAGCTATTAGACCTGCTAAGCAATGCTCCTTTTGCATATAGATGATGTGGGTGGTGATACCACCTAAGCACCAATGGATGATGTCAGAATGTTAGCCACAAGCAATTCCAAGCAGGTTCTAGCCAGATAGGCACTATCCTCCTGCTTCAGAGTACCTGCCTCTCCCTATACCTACAACAATGGGTAACAGACCTGGATTCCCAGGTTTGGTTTTAGGTTGCTGGCAAATCCTTTCCTAATCCCAACCTTCACTAGATGAGCAACTCAAGGCAATTTGACAGTCAGAAGCCTCCAGGCAAATCCTGCTTGGATTAGCAAATATCTGCTGAGTGCCTAATATTGACAAGCTCTGTGCTGGGCACTGAGAATGCAAATATAAATAAGATAGCAGTCTCTATTCTAAAGAATCGTAAAGTCCAATACAGAAAAAAACAAATTATGAGATAATTATAATAGAGGTGATAAGTGCCATGATCTAACAAGTTCAGGGAGTCCCGGGGGAACACCTCCTTCAGGTGGGTGAGGGGTGGAGAGGGGAAGAAAGGGGTGGTTTTTCCAGGAAGAAGGAATAGCCAGTGTGAAAACTGCGTATATGGGGACTATAACACATCTTTGAAATTGCAACTGTTTTTGTGCAGCTGAAATCCTGAGTGCAAGTGGGGAAGTGGCCAAAAGTGAGACTGGAGAAGGACGCAGATCAGGAGATCATATGACCCTTGACAAAAGATCTTCAGGTTCCCCTAAAGGGCAAGGAGAGCTATGAAAAGAGTTTCAGCAGAGGCAGTGACCTGATCCCCTTTGTTCTGAAGAAGAATCAGTATGATGGCTGCTTGGAGAATGGATGAAAAGGAGGAGAGTCTGGAAGCAGGAAGACCTCTTGGAATAGTAGACCAATAGCTGGCAGCAGGGGTAAAGTGCTCAGACTGAAGCAGGGTGGCAGAGGCCAGTGGGGAAGGGACCAGCACAGGAGCGACATGGAGGCAAAATGAGCATAATTTGGAGGCTGGGTTGCTCCTGACTGTCCTCGTGCCTTTACTCCTGCAGTTCTCTCTCCTGGGGATGCTTCATCAGATGTGTAGTCTGACAAAGTCCTACCCAACTCTCACTGCTCAGTTCAGGGTTACCTCTTCTGAGCATCCCAAGCAGAAGCAGCTCTTTCCTCCATGCTCCTAGAACACTTTGCATCTACCTCATTTATAGCACTTAACACTCCTTTGTAATTGTTCTATATTTGTGTCCCCCAAAAACTGAGTTCTTTGAAGGCAGAGCCTGTCCCCCAGAGTCTTGTTCCCCTTTATGTCTTCCAAATAGTATCTGGCCTGCAATAGACAGTTAGTCCATGTTTCTTGAATAAACAGCTTAACCTGTGACCTTGCAGGCCTGTCACACCTCTTTCTGAGGAAGTGACTAACATCAAACCACCTTTACAATGGGCAAAACTTCTCATGGGCAGACAGCAGCTGATCCAGGCAGGGGCAGCCAGGGAGCACCAACGTACCACAGAGCTGCCCCCTGTGAAGCCATGCTATGGATCTGTCCCCTTTTCCACTTGGCCGTCTTCTGTGCAGGTAAGGACAAGCCACTGGGCCTTTTACAGAAATGTGCAGCAGGAACAATCTGCTGGGAGGCCAAATGGGGACCTATTACTGAGTAAGGCTCGGACCTCTGTACCCTTGGGGTGGATAGAGTTCCTCACAGTCTCTTTAACTTTGGGCTTTCCCTTTCAGGAGTTTCAGTGGATATAATTTTGGAACCAGTCACCAAAACTCTGATTGTCCTAGCTGGGGAAACTGCCACCTTCCGTTGCAACATAACAGGAGGGGACTTGAAGAACTATCGAATGAGCTGGTATAAGAAGAATGAAGATAACTCTCTGACTTTAGTATACGGACCAAGGAACAATTCTAACGATGATTTAAGGAAAAGTTTCAAAGGGGAAATCAATATTTTAAAAAATCAATATATACTTGACATTCAAAAAGCAACAACCAAAGATGTTGGAACTTACTACTGTGGGTCCGATACCCACAGTGCTACAGTTCTGCTTCTGATCGCCTCAGAATCCCCAGGGTCAAACCGAGGCAGCAAGTCCAACTAGAGACCATATTTAGCTAAAATGTGCACCCCACCTGAGATGAGACCCCCTGATAACCTCACCAGTAACATCTGATAAGAGAAACAGGAACTGAGTTGGGGCAAGGGCCTTATCTTTGCAGTTGGTTGAGAGGGGCCTTCTTTATCAGTCAGAGGGGGCAGAAAAGGCTGTTAGGGCTTATGTGGAAAGACCAAGGGGGCCCTGCACCTGTCTCTCCAGACTCCTGAGAAAAGGTTGAAAAAACAACCTTCAGTGCTGAGGAGGCCTCTCGTTGTGGAGGCAGGCTGAGATGAACAGAATTTCTACTATAGTGAGTGCCGTAGCTCATTCCCAGAGTCATTAGTGTGAACGCGCTCGTGTGCATAAACTAGATAAAGCAAGGATGGTTTTCCATTACCATCCCAATCAAAATTTCCAAAGCTATTAGAGATAGCTTGAACTCTTACTGTGTGAAGAAGGATGAACAGAGCCATTTTCTGAAATGCTCCTATAACTATTTCAGGAATTGAATGCTTAATATCCTCCTTTAGCTACAGAGGAGTCCCACGCATCCATGGGGATGGGCAGGGAGGGGTAATGCACAGGCTTCCTTCATGCCAGTTGCTGAGAGAGATCTCTGAGAAAAATACTTGTGGCAATGTGGGATTTCTGAGATGGCCATGAATGAACAGAATCAAAAAAAAAATAGATCCCCAAGTTCAAAGCTGAAATAGATGAGCCAGAAGTGTCTGAGACTATAGAGAGCCAAGGCCTAGAGGAACCTACTGAGGAGGATGATAAACAGGAAGGCTTGAAGATACAAACATTTAATCATCATCAAAGGAGCACTTTTATCCTGTTGGCTCTAGTAGCCAACTCTTTGTTTTTCCGCTCAAGTATCTATCATCTGAAATCTTCTCTCCACAAGTGGTTAAAACTCAGGCATTAGGCTGCAGAGCAGACATGAGTATGAGAGCAGAAGCTCTCCTGATGCCTTCTAGTCAGTATCCCTTCCAATGCACTAGCCTCTTCATGACACATTTATTTATAGGGCACTTATAGTATTTATAATATTGGGATAGGTCATGGAATAGAAAAAGTTCTAAGTCAAATTCTATTCTACGTTCTACTCTCATCAATGTGTTTACAATTTATTTCAAAGACAGCATTAGAAATTATAATTAAAGATGACAAATGAATACGAAAATACAAGAAAGCCTATACCACCTAACAGTGAGTGCTACTAACGCCATATGCAGTACTCTAGGAGTTCATGAAAGGACAATAACCATGAGAAAAATTTCTTAGAACAGCTAAGGCTTGAAAGAAGTGGGGCTTGGATGAGTGGGAAGGAGGAGGAAGGCTATTTCAAGGTGAGTGTAACAGTTATCTGTTGTTATATAACAAGTTACCACAAAATTTGGAGGCTCAAAACATTTGTTATCTCATAGTTTCTATAGGTCTAGAATCCAGGTGTGGTTTAGCTGCATCCCCTGGTTTAGGATGTCTCATCAGGCTGCAATCAAGATGTCGGCTGGGGTTGCAGTCATCTCAGACATTGAGGAGAAGAGGATCCACTTCCAAGCTCACTCGTGCGGATGTTGACAGATCTTGAGTTCTCATGTAGGCATCTCATGGGGCTCCCTGTAACATGGCAGTATGCTTCCCAACAGCAAGAACTTTGAGGGAGAGAGGGCTTCCAAGATAGAAGGCATGGTCTTTTTGTAACCTAATCTTGGAAGTGACATCCCATCATTTCTACCATATTCTCTTCAGTAAAAGTGAGTCAGTAACTGCAGCCCACACCCAAGGGGAGAGGGTTACATGAGACCATAAATGCCAGGAGGTGGGGATCATTGTGGGCCATCTTAGAGGCTGCCTACCACAGAGGATTAATGCAGAAGAGCAAGGGAAGAGAGAACTTAAAAACTCTGGTTAGGATGAACTTGTTTAGAGACCTCTGGCTGCAAGGCTAAAGAGATTTTATTTTATCTTTTAAGTCAATATTTCTCAAATTCATTGTGCATGCAAAGCACCTGGAGAGACGGTTTCCTATCAGATTCTTGAGCCCGGGCTACAAAGATTTTATTTCAGTCTATCTGGGGTCAGGCCTGGGAATATGTATTTATAGCAAGTACCTGAGTGATTCTGGTGCAGATGGTCCAAGGACATGCTTTGAGAAATTCTGCTGCAAGCAGCGGAAGAACTGCTATTTTTTTAATACAAGAAAGATGTGCCCAGACTACAGAGAAATAGGCATTAGATGTGATCAAGGCATCTCTTGAACAATAGTTCTCAATTCCAACTGCACGTTTGAATCACTTGGGGAAATTCTTTGAAAATACCCATATCTGGAGTATTCCCCCAAAGTAAATCCCCAGAGATTTTTATTGAATTGGTGTGGCATGGAGCTCTGGCTTCCTAGGTAATTCAACCTCCATCCCCTGCTCTCTCCTCTTCCCCTCTTGAGTCTAAAACCTTGCTATTCCAAGTGTGATCTCCGGATAGACAGCATCAGCATCATCTGGAAGTTTGTCAGAATGCAGAATCTCATGCACCATCCTACATCTGTGAATCAGAATCTGTATTTTAACAAGATTCCCCAAGTGAGTTATATGCATATTAAAGTCTAGGGAACCAATCATTATTGAAAAATTTCATGGAGGTAGAGAAATATAAATCAGTTTTCCCCAAATGCCCCCCTAGAATCCATATTTGTAAAAAGTTCCTGAAGGGATTCTGATGTGCAGCCAGGTGTGAGACTCACAATAAGCAATCCGTCTTCCCCGAATCGGGTTACAGGTTATTTGTGTTACAATATAATAAATATTCTCATTGTGGGGCTATTGTGTCCTTGTATGCTCCTTGTAAGAAGGCATTACATAAATTCTAGGTATGACCATTTCTCATTCATCCACAAGCCGATTAGGAAATGAATTAATATTTATTGAATCAATGTACTTTTTATCATACTATGTGACCTTTATAGATTATCCACCGCAACCCAGGACCTTGTGCCACACACCTTCAACTCAAGATCAAGCCAGAAAAATGAACATGAATCATTAGTATCTGATTAAGTCTGCCTGGGAAAAAAACGGAAAGGAGATAAAAGCATGTGTCTCTAGTTGTCTCTTCCTCTTGCAGGATGAATGAGAACATGAAGTTCTGGCCCATGTTGGGGTGGGGCAACTCAGAACCTGAGATGGGCATGGAGTGAGCACGAAAAATAGTGCCTGGAGCCACGGAAGATAGACACCTTGGGGGAAAACAACCAGACTTCCCAATTATGATCTGAGAGAGGCTTGGCACAAAACAATGAAAAAAGAAACCAGACAAGAATTAAAATTAAAGACCTGGAGAAATTCTCTGAGCTTACCAGGGGGTAATAAAGAAAATCTTTTATATAATATCTGAAGCCTCAGACTTAGGTAAAGATAGATCCATGGCATAGTATGGACATGGACCAAGTGTTTCTGTGGAAATCTCACAGCCAAATGAATCACATGAAAGTCAGCTAATATTTTTGTATTGTCCGTGTTCTTCCCCACTATATTGGTAAAGGCAATTGAGAGTTGACTAAACTCATCTTATTGTTGTCCTCATGATCCTGCTTTCTGTGATTTTTATCCATCATGAAAAGGGCTCACTTGAAAGAGTTCAGAGCAGTGAAAAGAAATCTCAGAGTGCCCATCCTCTAAAAAAAGTCCTTGAGTTCAGCTGTCATGGTGTGGTAACAGGCATGACACTTCCACCGGGTTCCCAAGCAGAGGAGTCCTTAGATATCCTGCGTGGCTGGAAACAGAAGACATGATTGCTCCTAGGCAGCAAGAAGGAGGTACCTTGTTTCCAGGAATAGTGCCATCGACTGGCTGCACAGCCAGGTCATCCAACATCATGGAACCATAGTATGGAGTGAGAGGCAAGAGAAAAAAGAGAATTGGAGTAGACCTCTTCCTCTACATCAGAGCAGGCCACAGATAGCCATGGAAGAGAATGTAATTTTTATCATACATTTTTCATTCTGAAGGTGTCACAACCTTGAAGAAGATATTCATGACAGCATCCTGAAAGTGTCCAGAAAGTGTATAGTTAGAGTTCAAGTAAGGAAACGAACTCAAGGAAATCTAAGTTGTGACCTTCCTTCTGAACAATTAAGCTATTAAACAGAAAATTAGAATCATTGAATTTGAAAGCCAGAAGGGATCTTAAAGGTCAAGCAGGAATCCCTCCGTTCAATTAACAAGTTCATTTAATATTGATTGAATAAATGATCATTTGGTCTCATTTCAAATATTTCCAATGACAGTTCTTATTTTAAAAATTACTTTTTATACTAAGTAGAAGTCTGCTTCTCCATAATTTCACATGTTCGTATGTTTCATATGCTGATATACATTATGTGGAGCAACACAGACTAAATTCTACCTTCATATTCTCAAATAATTGAAGACAGTTATCATGTCCACCTCCCAAGCCCTCATCTCTCTACGCAGTACCCTCAGCCATTCCTCATGACTGTCTTATACATTTTAAACTCCTCAAGAGAAGAATCTAAGTTCAATATCTTTTTCTGTTCCATACAATTCTCAATGCTGTGACTAGTATGTAGTGGGAAGTCAATAAAGATGAATTGAATGCATGAGTTAATATTTATATGTCCACTTGACTGTTCAACATGTCCACTTAGATGTCACAAAACTACTTCAGCTCAACTCCAAGACTCAAATCAAGACCTTCCTTCCAAATATGGTCCTTTCCTAAGGTTCCCTATCTCAGTTAGTAACATCATCATCTCAAATCCACGCACTTCTCTCCATCTTCAACTATGAACACCTTGGTCCAAACTACCCTTTTCTCCTTTGAATCATTTCATTAGCCTTTTGAATGAGCCAGATGATCTCTGGGACCATGCAATATTTCTTCCCCACAGGAGCCAGAGTGATCTCTTCAAAATACAAATATGATCATGTCAAACCCCTAATGAAAAATCCTTCAATGACTTCACCTTGCTTATAGGCAAAAGACCAAAATCCTAAAAGTGGCCTCTAAGACCCTGTACAGTGTGACCCCTTCTCACTTCCACTGCCTATACTTCACCCCTCTCTCTTGCATTTTCCATGCTCCTGTCAAACAGGCCTTCTTCCAGTCACCTGAATGTCCCGCGTGCCCTCCCAACCCAGAGG
The DNA here is from genome assembly GCF_021613505.1 of Equus quagga. Classification (NCBI taxonomy): domain Eukaryota; kingdom Metazoa; phylum Chordata; class Mammalia; order Perissodactyla; family Equidae; genus Equus; species Equus quagga. The sequence continues at coordinate 25,858,164 of NC_060268.1, read as the reverse complement.
CTTTGCACATATTATTCCCTCCCTATGGAACACTTTTCCTATCTCCTTGTCACTTGTTTAACTCCTCCTCATCTTTTGGATCAAAGTTGACATGTTAATTCCTCAGAGATGTCTTGAGATCTCCCAGTAAGTCCAGATTTGGGGGTTTTGTTTTTTTTAATATGCTTTAATATATCAGCTTTTAATAATATCTAATTAATTTGATTAATGTCCATTTTCTCACTAGTTTATAAACTCTGAGAGATCAAAGACTATATCTGCTTTTGTTTATCATTGAATCTGACAAATTGCATAAATATATTGGTATGAATAAATGAATGACTGTCCTAGATTCTAGGATTTCCCAGAATTTGGTGATCATGACTGGCTCTCGGCTGCAGCAGGGTCCCAAGCCTTACCATATGCTCACTTTTGAGTGATGTTGGACACCCCAGAATCACCCTGTGCTAGAGGCCAAGGGTTTTCTCAGAGACTAATGATTTCCACCCATTCTTTAGCTGTTTGACATACTCAAGAGCCCATTTGGGGGCACACAGGATAGCTGAAGTCAGAGTGTTCTCCATATTTCTGAGCCAATTCCCACATAAGGGACTGGGACGGGTAAGCAAAACCGACCCAGAGAGGCTGGCCATCTATGAGGAAATCAGAGGGGCTGACATGATTATTACTTTCTCAGTGACTCCTGGCTAGGCTTATGATGAGCCTTTTGGTGTGGATATTTCCAGTAGACATGTTATTAAAATACACAAGTCTATAATTATGAGATGCATATCCTCATCCCTCAAATATGTCCTGAGCATGTACAATATTCCTGGTGCTGTGCCGCATGCCGAGTTACACAAGGGACCCACTCTCAACCCCATCCTCAAGGTTCTCTTTCTAGTGGGAGAAATAGAGACATTAACAGAAGGAGGAGGAAACAGCTGTGAGAACATTGTGAAGGAAGTCATGGCCTAGAGCTGGGAGAGGTCTCTCAGAGGAGGTGACGTGAACTCATAACAGAGAAAACACTTGCTTCCCTGAGGTAACGTCTGCTTGGAGGTACCTTAGGATGACCCAAGAAGGAAGATGAGCCTCCTCAACAGTTATACACATGCTTGTGCACACACATGCGCACACACACACACACACACACAAATACTCCTTTGGCTATGATGCTTTGAGTTTAATTAAATAAATAAATAAACTGAAAACTAACAGAAAAATCCTGAACCTAGACTAGACACAACCAGTCTCTTTTTATGGGGAAGCTAATGTCTATCAGAGCTTTCATGGGGGCTCCTTAACCACAGATGTAGCGAAGTCCCTGCCAAGTAAAGCTTAGAGATTACCAAAATGCTGCTATTGTACACACCACAAAACAGACCAGCTAAAGTGTGATGGTATGGGTTGAGAAGATAAGGAATTAAGGAAAGCAAAAAGGAAGGGGAGAGGGAAAGAAGGACATTAGTTCCCTGGGTACTGATCACTCCCTTTAACTTTTCGTCTTTGGTAAGGAGCCCTCCCAAAACTGGGAGTTCCCAGAATTTGGTGCTTCTGGGCACTGACCTTCTCCCCAGTCTGCCAATGAGAACTGTGAGTAAATCTGAGAGGCTATTAAGAAAGTAATGTGCTCTACGAAAGGCAAATAATGCCTATGGGACTGGCCATGAACTTCCGTTTCTGTATGTTCTTTGATTTCATTCAGTTTGAAATATTGAGATTTATTCTCAGCTATACCAGCACATTATAGCCTACACTAAATCTATAAATCTTTATCTAGGCTAATCAAGTTGTTTCAGTTCATAGAGTTGTTTTTAGTCAGAGCAAGAATGCAACTTTTCTCCTGTGAAGTATTAAAAATTCAGCTATAAACTGAACCATTCAGGTTCCTGCTTCTCCTCTGGAGCTGTCTCTCTTCTAGGAGCTCTGGAAAGAAACAGCTGTCATATTAATATCAGCCTTCCACATTTTTCTCTTTGAATTAGTCAACTCTACTGTGGTAACAAACAGCATCAATCTCTCAGTGGCTTAAAACAATTAACATTTACTTTTTGCTCTTGCTTTTACTAAAAGTTGGTGGCTACAAGGTAGCTGCTAAGCTCTGCTCCCTGTGTCTTCCCATTCCAGAACACAGACTGAAAGATAACTCACTATTTGGGATACACTGTTCTCATGGCAGAGAAGAAAGAGCAAGAGAACTGCTGGCAGAAACTCCAGATGCTCCTTAAAGCATCTGCTCAGGCATGACATACAGCATGTCCACTCACATCCATTGGCTAAAGCCCTTCCATGGCCAAACCCCAAACCAACTGGTCAGGGACTTACACCCTTCCCACAGAAGGCACTGCAAGACAGGTAGCAAGAGGCAGGAATTGTTAATCCTCTCAATGGAAGGGGGGTCAATAACTTGAGAATAATAATACAACCTACCATAAACTTCAACTCCACTCATGCAATTTGTATCCAACACGGGGAGTTTCTCCCCATGTCAACTGAAAAGGAGTTTGATATTACTTTTTTTTCTTCTTAAATTGTTTCAAAACTCAGGTCAACATTTGCCAAATTGTTCTTCAGATGTCCTTTAAGATGTCAACAGTTGTTAAACAAAAAGTATTCCATGGTTAAATAAGTTTGACAAATACTCTGTATTAATAGCCATCTCTTAATATTCACAATTCCTTATTATCATATTAAACGTTCTGAGAATTCCTGCTGTAAAGATACTTGCTTAACTCAGGATTGAGATCACAGAATTCTTTTTATAATGGCATAACCATTAATACTTCATGAGATTCTAGTGGCTAACCCTACCCTAAAGATTAGGAGAGAATCACTCAGATGGATTCTTGCTATTTCCTCATTTCTATGCATCCAGACTGAAGGACACCTAGTGATGTTGAGAGGAGGTGTGCATGAGGCCAACGGATCTGCCTCAAAAAAGAGGATTGCATTTTTCACTAAGATCAAACTCTATGCTAGGAATCTGAAAATGCTAATTCAGATACTACTTCTTGCCTACTGAATTAAATATAAACATCTCAGACTGGCTTTTATTTCTTTGTTCCTTTATGCAATAAATATATTTTGAGTCCTACTCTATGCCAAGTACTATGCCAGATATTGAGTACATTGTGTGAGCAAAACCAACATGGGCCCTGCCCTTATGGACTTGCCAGTTGAAGACAAGAGGAGACAGACACAGGAATAAATAACCAATGATCATATAGCCTCTCAGCAGCGCACTACACAGTTGGTCACCCATTCCTTCTTGAAACGCTTTCCACTCTTAGCTTTTGAGATGCTGCCTGTTCTTGATTTTCTTCTACATCCTTGACATCTGCTTCTCAGTCTCCTTTGCTGGCTCCTCCTCCTCTATCTGTCTTCTAAATATAGAGCACCCAGCACCCTTGCCTGGGTCTCCCTTCCCTTCTGTATCTCTTCCTAGGTGATATCATTCATGCTCATAGCGATAAATTCCACATATGTGCTCATGACACCCCAATTTCTCCCTCCAGTGAAAACTCCCCTCTGAGGATATAATCTCCCCGCATTGAGCCACCTTGCACTTACCTGCCTTGAATCATTTCATGTGTTCTCTCTTTTTCCATGCTTGTTTGGATCCTTCTTTCATGCTCCTCCTAACTTATAAACCCCTTGAGGGCAGGGATCCTTAGTCTGTTTCATCTTCAGTTTCCATACTGCGTTGCATCTTAATTGTTTCCTATATGATTATCGAATTTAATGTTTGAACTGAATTTCTGCCCTAGGGATCACTGAGACACAGATGTAATGAAAGGGAATTTTTATTTAAAGAAATAATGTTTCATTGTTCTGTACTTCCAAATGAACGACCTACAATGAGAGAACACAGCTATAAACATTGGCATGAGGTGAATACTTAAATTTAAAAATGCTAAATCAAGCCAATATCATCCCTTGTGGTCACAGAACCCACAACAAAGGTTTTATAAATTGCCTACATTCCTGCATCCCATCTGGCGATGCTGGGATGCTACAGCCATGGATGACTTACTCTTCACAATAGTTCCCACTTGGATCTACTCCCTACTTTAAAATGAAAAGTGGAAGGAAAACAGCAAAGGCTTGCCTAAAACTCTCCCATTCAACCAGAGCAGCAATTCAACCACATAACGCTGACTCCTTGATTTGGATTCAGTGCCAAAGAGGAGGTGAAAAGAGGAAGACTCGCTGGATTGCAGAAAGATGTTTCACCAGCAGCTCTAATAATAGCCAGTGGCAATTGCAGCTCTGGTCCTTCATCTGCATTTTGATCCTGTTCTTTTCCCAACCTCTTGCAAGCCCTCTTCCATGAGTCAAAATTACCTAGGTTTATGGGCCAGTCCCATGGTGTAGTGGTTAAGTTCAGGGTGTTCTGCTTTGGTGGCCTGGGTTTACAGGTTCAGATCCTGACTGTAGACCTACACCACTCATCAGCATGCTGTGGCAGTGACCTACATACAAAATAGAAGAAGATTGGCACAGATGTTAGCTCAGCAACAATCTTCCTAAAGCAAAAAGAGGAAGATTGGCAACAGATGTTAGCTCAGGGCAAATCTTCCACAACAATGAAAAAAATTACCTAAGTTTCATACACCTTTAGAAGAAAAGAGGACTGTTGTAAACAACCTAAGTATTGTCTAGAGAAAAGCTAAGAGCCTTTTTGTACTTGATGATCTGCCTAAATGAGTCAGGGTCCCTGGTGACCACACAAGGGGGCCCTGATTATAATCGGTCCCTGTGGCACAGCTCCTTCGTGTGTGTACAGAGACTGCTTTTTGTCATCTTGGTTGCCCTAAAAAAATTTTGTCCTTGGCCTCCATATGCTTAAAGCTTAGGGCTTAGTCTATCAAAATAAGAGGAAAATGGTCTGGATTACATCTCTTTTGCAAAAATAAACATTTTTCAACTGCCATAGCATTTTCAACTATATCTTATTTTTCCGCCAGTATCCCTTCTTAATCACACTTCCCTAGATAAACATGGATTTTGTGCTATAATATTTATTAACAGGAGCCCTCTCGGTCAACAGGGGCTTTAGAAATTCTACCAGGCATTTGGCATGCTGTCCAGCTGAGTCCCCAGCCACGTTGTGAGTCAACACAAATACAGCTGATCGTGAGCAGGGGCAATGGTTCTCCTCCTAGCACTCTGCAGCCATGACCCTTGGCTCAACCTTTGGGCTACCAATCTGGGACGTGAGCTGGCCTTTTTAAAAGAGAGAGATCATCATCAGTTGAGTCTTGCAAAAAAATCCTCTTTTCTTGCACTCTCCTATTCCATCTTCTTGGCATGTGCCATTCCCTATGCATCACTGTAATCCCACATCCCTGATTTCTCACCAAGGCCTGAACACCAGTGTCGGTTTAGATTGACACCATCTGCTTTGTCATGTACTGTGATTTCACAATCAATGTTACTCCTGCTTGATAGATGCTGAGGTTGTTCATCAGAGGGCAGTCTTGCTGCACATAGTGTCTCCTTTGCCCTCCTTTGGTAATTCCCCAAGTTCCCAGTCACTACTCAGTCATGCACATGAGCAAACTCTCAGACTACTTGGCAATTAAAGCCCTGCCAACTGGACAGCTTATATTTCTATTCAATAATCTTCTCATTCACTCATACTAAGTGTTCATTACACAGCTCAGTGTTAACAGTCCTTTAACTTGTCACATCTATGATGTATATAACAGCTCTTGCATTCTAAACTAGGCTTTAACAGAGCAGTACTATGGTGATCATAAAACAACCACTCTTATCTATGGCGTCTCTGGCCATGGTGAGTATGACAAATAATATAGTATTTACCTTGTACAGTCCTTGCCCTTATACCCACCCTCACTTTTCACCAAAGTTTCACCACAAACCCTGTGCCCCTGTCATGTATGAGAACATCAAAGACACCCAGGGTGTGGCAATGGGGCAGCAGCAGAAGCAGAGTGGGTGAGGTCCCTGGGATATGACGAGGGCACTGGGTTATGGTGACCCAAGCTGCTATGGGACCAACATCCACTCAAATATAACTTTCCCACTTTGGTGGGTCAGAAAGTCTCTTTTTCTATCCCCCAAAGCTATCTCATGGCCATTCTGTTTGTCTACACAACTGCCCAGAGTGAGTTCACATTTCTCTTTCACTATTCCCTCAGTTAGCTCTGTATCTTTAGAGCTGATCCCATGTTTTGGCATTCTTTCAGCCTCATTTCTTTCTTCCTCCCAACCTGTGGTAAAACTAAGCCAAAGTAGTAGGTATGTTAGCTCAGAGCCCAAGAACTTGGAGGTACCTATGGAGCTGTGTCTGGGCTGGAAGGCCACCCAGAAAAAGCACAGATGATACAAGTTTTTGCTGGTGGCTGTGTGAGCTGATGGCACAGAGGGCCAGACTTCCTGGAGGTCTGACCCACCACATCCTTGCCCCAAGGGAAAGAGAGCAAGTCCTCTCCATCTTGGCATTTCCCCTCCTCTGGCAGCATAGACCCAACCCAGAGGATAGAGTCATCTCACTGTCTCCCACCTGGGGTAGAGTGGGAGAGTCTCACTCCCAGGGAGGCCTCCTACAGCTCTCTCCTTTCCCTTTGACTGAAGGATAAAGGTCTTTATTTGCTTCCTGTGGGAGATGAGGCAGGGAGTTTCCCTAGGGTTCTGGGGGACCCCACTTATGTCACCTCCCTCTACCCTGGGGAACAACTGGCAGGTTGAAGGATACAAGATCTACATGATAAGATCTTAATTCCACAGTTGTCTAGTTCCGGAGCTACAGAATTTGAGCTCCCTGTAATCACTGAAGCATCTACAGTCTACTTTTTCATAAGCTCCCATTACCAAAGGAGAAAAAAGAAAATTATCTTCCGCCTATCCTTGACCTGTCCCCAGCCCCACTCCCAATCAAGAACCTTGAGCAAAATATTTTTCTCCATTTTAGAGAAAGAAAGTAGGGAATGCTTTTTCTTATATGAAGAGAAATACTACAAAGAGTCAAGGGTTTCTATTCAGGTCCTTTTACACTAATAACCCATTGCCTCCACTCCAGGGTTTTCCAGCTTTTTCCTCTCTGTTGCGATATGTTTAGATGGAATTACAAAATTACTGTTCTTTTGTTTTCACTTTTTTATAAATGGACTTCTACCAACAAAGACATAAGATTAGTCTCTTATGAGCATGAAAACCTCTCTTCTGGCTTCTCCATGTTCTACCTGAGGACCTCCAGGCCCCCCTGGTTCTTCCAACAAGCAGAGGAAATCAAAGAGGATTTCCAGAGACACCAATAACTTTGCATTCCACCCACAGCTCTCTCCGTGGCAGCAAATCTTCACTGTGAAATCATCAGTTCCAGGAGAGCAGAAGGTAATTCACTCCCTCCAAACACAGGTGGCCACTTCAGGGCACTGGACACATTTTCACTCTTAATAGCAGGTCTCTTTGGATGACTGTGGTCTGCTGTGAGCCTGGGAATTACAGAACAAAAACAAGAAAGGGAGAGAGGGAAGAAAAAGAGAACACAAAATTGAAATACAATGAGAACCCATTACTCTATGGGTCTGGTGTGCTACAAGCTGTGTTCCATTTCACACACACACAGCAGAGTGTTGTGCAACGTAAGGAATCACAACTAGCAGGCTCCCCTGGCTTAAGTCTACCTCTCAGAAGGAAGCTGGGCAGGGCAGAATTTGGATCTTGTAAGTCAGGGCGGGATTAAGAGGGGGAACCCAAAACTACAGACTTAGCCCGTTTCAATCAGCACCAAAAGACTCAGAAGGACAAGGACCACAGCACCTAGCAAATATTTACTAAGCACCCTCTAAGTGCCCACACATTGTTGTAGGAGGTCAGGGGAGCAAGGAGATGGCAGATGCTGACCTAAGCAGGCCCTCATGCCCTCTGATTCGTAAGAGGCCAACGGTGAGCAATCACCAGAGAGGAGAGCTATTCAGGATCCATGATGGCCCTGGACAAAGGACAAGGATCAGAGGACTGGCAGACCCTCCTGGTCCCAGGTGACACCTGGCCACAGGCTTTGCTTGTCCCCTAAGGACAACACTGTAATAAGCCTTTACTGCACTACAAGGTTTAGCCTTTGTTGGACTAAAAGATTCTCTTACACCATGGTTTTCAACTCTGGCTGCACGTTGGAATTACCTAGGGAGCCCTTTAAAATCCTGATGCCCACATCCTACCCAGACTAATTAAATCAGAATCTCTGGGGGTAGCACCCAGGATTCAGCATTTTTTAAAACTTCCCAGGTGATCCTGATGTGTGGCCAAGATTGAGAACCACTGCATGGAGGTAATGGTCCTAATTACTTCTCCAGCTTTTCTCTGCCTCCACGTTCCTCTTACCTAAGCTGTTATATTTCCTTTTTATTTTTAGTTGGTTCTGCTTTGTCCTTTCAGTAGATAATTCTATAATACCCCATTAAACCTTTTATCATGCATTAACTTTGCTTTTTCCCATTTAATTTTCATTGCTTGCTCCACTTTCTCCATCTTCCCATTATGTTTGTTTTGTGTTTTCTTTAGTCCAGCATCAACATTTACAGGGCACTAGATATGGCAGAGTACTATAGTAGGCACTTAAATGCTACTAAAAATTAAATCCAGTGCAATAATATTTTCTGTTAAATTCCACGAGACAGTTATGGGCTCTTGTCCTAAGGAAGATTGGCATTTTGGCAAAGTCTCTCTCTCTTCCTAGGAAGCAGCTCCCTTGGTATACAAATAAAAGATCCAAAATAAATATATTTTGACCAAAGAAAAAGGGAATGTCACAAATAGGGAGGAAAGAAGCATTAAAAGTTGTCCCAAGGTAAATATCAACAGCTCCTCTGCCAAAATCTTGGCTTCAGTCTAGGAGGGAGATACCGTGGGAAGAAAAAGTCCCCAGACTGTCTGTACAACTGGTGAGGCTGTTCTCTGGGGGCAGAACACCTACCAATTCAGGCTCATTTCTTCGTTATCTGCAGACAAGTCAAAGAGCACCTGGAGAGTCCCTAAGATGTTGAGAGCTGAGATGACGAAGACAGGGCCAGGAGACAGCCCCAGAAGCAAAGTCCTCAGTCTTCAGGGGAAGCTATGCAATGGAACTGCCCTCCTCTTCTCCCCCTGCTGCACAGCTGCACAGGTGAGAGTGGACTTGGAGCCTCAGAACCATAGGCCCTGCAGCTTCCGGGGCCAGGTGAGCCCTGGAGAGCCCAAAACATTGTCACTCCCACAGAGCCCAGCCCAGCACTGACACCACCATAGAAGCCAGTGGATTTTTGCCCAATAATTGATTGAATGAATAACTGATTCTCCTGATGAAATTACTCCTGGAGAGTTCATGGGAAGACTGAAATGGAAGATAGCTCTGTAATCCCACACTGGAACCTCAGTCCCTTGATACTCAGATACGGCTCCTCAATTTCTCTATCTTCCCTTTATCTTGATTTTGTTTTTCAGGAATTAAGCCACATGCCTTGTTGGAGCAATAAGAGATGTTTGTTCCTTTTAGAAGAAGCAAAATATGCAGAGTCAAATGATGAGGGGATGAGGAGCAGGGATAAATAATTGTGATATATACTAGCATAAAAGGAACCTGGATGGCTCCCTGAACTTTATATACCAACAAGGGAGGCCAGTTCTCCCTGGAGACTCTTGAAACCGCAGTGAGAAAGGAGGGAACTTACCACTGTGCTGTCCTACCATGGTGTTGCTCCTCTGCTTCCAGGCAAGTCACAAACCAAAGCCTGTCCCTCCCACCTTCCACACTGGTCAGCTGACCCCAGTGCTGGTCTAACTGTAGATCAGTCACAAGTTGTACTCATGCCATTATTTCATGACCACATGAGACAATGTTATCCCCATTTTATTGTCCAGAAAACTGAGAGCTGGAGAAGTTAAGTGATTTCCAATAAGTGGTGGTATCAGATGCAAATCCAGACCTTCCAAGCTGAAATCAAGTGGTCTCTCCACTACAACACAGCTGCCTCTTGAGAACTAGAACAGGCAGTGAAACAAAGGACCCCTAAGTTCCAGGACCCCATCCAGCCCAGACTTATATATAGTATTCTGTCAGGTTTGTCTGAGCAGACCTAGGGTTACCCAGCTGCCTGCTTTCAACAGTTTGTGCAAATTCAGAGAAATGAGTATGAGTTCAAGGAACCCACTTGACAAACAGGAAAAGCAGCTCTCTGCTTGAGATTATGGAGAAGTGAAGGCTGAGACAGGGATTTGAAGGCTTGCCAAGGTCCCCACCACCCTCAAATCTTTTATTTTTCCCTCTGTTTTCAATGAGACCAATAAACAGATCTCCCTCCATCACTGCGTAATCTGTTGATTGATTTTCCTGGGACACCCAAGCAGCACCCTGGCCCTGAAAATGAAATATTATCTACCTCAGCCTTACAGCCATCTCTCGCCACCTTACACTAACAGAAAAGCAGGGAGCGCTTGTGGCAATTTGATATTAGGGTCAGCAATGCCTTTCTTAACCCTCCTCTGTCTGGTAAGGCTGAAGGGAGCAGAAGTTCCTGTAATGATATGGCCTATCTTTAGAGCCACAACCCAAAGACCTGGAGTCCCTCTGTTACAGAACCAAAGTGGGTTCACTTCTTGGTGAGTTGAAATCAAAGCCTTCACTAGAAGTAGCTGTCACACAAAGTAAAATTTATTTGCAGCAAATAAAGAGACCATGAGCAATCACTTCCAAAGCTGTGGTACCCAAGCAAGGCAAAACAGATACCATTTATTTCAGGTGGGGAGTGAATATTCAAAAGAGAAGTTTCTTCATCACATGTAGAGGTGGGAATCAGCTCGTGCGGGTGTAGTCTGAAAATGTGCTTTCACATACATTACATGTTATGCTAATAAGGCTTAAGCTCCTCCTGGGGTGGAGATCTTAACATTAAAATGACACAAAGGTAACTCTTGGACACTTCTCAGCCCTTCTGCTCAGGCATCACTCGCAGCAGTATTTGGACTATGTCAGGGCAGTTGGTAATTGCATCTCTTAACATAACTGAATAAACAATTAAGTGCTTCCAAAACCTCCTTTGAGTTCCTCGAGGCAGTTGGTTGGTGACACCTCCTGTGGCCATGATCTTGGGTATGAGCTCCTCACTGCTCTTCCTTGGCTCTTCTTGTATATTGTAGACAGCAACTCACTTTCAAGTTAGACATCCTGTGGGTAGAAGAAGTCATTTCACTCCAGTCAGCATTTTTGAAGACCAGTAGCAAGTCAACGAGTGCTTTGGGGAGATTGCACAGGAGGTAAAGGCAGACCAAATAAGAAGTGTGAGGCAGCACTTATACTTTGTGAAGCACTATATTCAGAGGCAACTTCAAAATTTCCACAAATGAAGGGCTAAGAGGTGGTAATCTGGTAGGCAGATGCCTCAAGAACTTACGTTATAGCTATATTTTCATAGCACACAAGATTGGGAAAGATGTCAAAGATAAGAGCCTGATGGAGATAATAGGGTAGGACAGATAAAGCCCCCTAAACCACTCTTGCTTCTCCTACTAACTGTTCAAGTCTCAGATATCCTTATTTTTATGTAATAATGATGCATGCTCAGTGAGTCAAGGAGTCAAAAGAAAATTTTCTTGGACTCTTAAGGTCTGGTAGTAGTGCTCTTTTATTCACAAAATAGTATGGAATAGCATGGGGACAGGACCCATGGGCAGTAAGGAGCTGCAAATGTGGATTGAGGGTAGGGCTAAATTTAAGGCATAGGTATGTGAGCTATCTCTTTACAAGACAAAGGAAAGATTACGTTAAAAAAAAAAAGTGGTTAAAATGGTATCAGTGCAGGTGGGGTCTGGTTGTTGGGTGGTCCTATAACTAGGTAAGAATCAGATCGGATTAAGTCAGGATGTCCTATGCTTCCAGAGGATGATATAGATTGGTATGTAGGGCAGGTCACCTTGGGCTTCTCTCCCTGGGACAACCTTGATCCTCATCACAGCCAGTGAAATTTTATCCCATGCAACTCCCAAGACATTTCCCCTAACCACTCTGGGTTCTTCTGGCTGGAGAACGAATTAAATTCACATGAGACAGAATAACAGGAGAAAATTAAACAAAGCTTTATAACGTGTATATATGGGAGAGGCTCAGGCAACCTGAGCAACTCGCCAAAATGGTTGAAGCCACCATCTTAAATATCATCTTCAGCTAAAGACAAAGGAGGATGTTGGTGGTGGGGGGAGTCAGTTATAGGAGGTTACCAGACAAGTAGAGTAAACAAGAGTAAGATTATTATGCATATTTAAGTCCTTGCCTTCCCCATTAAGAGTGTCTAGAGATAAGGTCATTCCCCGTTCTTCCTGGTACAGAGAGGGAGACACCTTTACAGATGGAGATTTCCTTTACAAATGTAAATATCTCTTAACAAAGGGTAAGTAAACTCTACTTTTCAGAGTTTCTTTCCTGTCTGCAGTTTTTAAAAGTAACCAGCCCAAAATAATCGTCAACAATAACATCAAGGAAAGAAGAAACTGACAAATAGTCAAACAATGAGCCCAGTGTTTGCAAATATACTTTCATTTATTCCTCACAGACTGTAAAGAAACATTAATACTCCTTGGAAGTCACACAAAGGGACAGATATGCCCCTTGGCCTGGGGCGTTGCTGGCCTTGACACAGAAAGAAAGACTAAGCACAAGGAACACTGCCCGCACAGAACCTGAGAAAGGTGGAGTCCAAGGGCAAGCCTCTGGCATATTTTTCTGCCTTCTCCCAGGAGATAGGCTATATTTGTGTTCAAGCTCCATCTTGCTCCTGCACAGGCCCAGGCAAAGCTGTCTGTGGCCGGTCCTGGCTCTCCCTGACTGGATATAGCATGTCTCCTAGGCACGCTCTGCCCCAAGCTTCCACCAGATCATCACTTGTGTCTACCCCCACCATCTTCCACCTTTGGCTTTGATTTATTGTTCATACTAACTCTCCCCCAGTCAGGCCTAGAGGAAGGTTGCCATTGTCCATTGGCAATAACCTCTTAAAATTACCTCTAACCTGTGGCAGATATAAATCACAGTCATAAACATAAGTACATTCTTGTGAATTTTCAGAACAACTTCCTGAATCATTTGGGATAATTCAACAGTAATTATCTAGGAAGATGGGCCTACTTGAGCCCTGCTAACTGCTCTTTTGATATTAATGTGGCTTTAAGCCTACTGCACTTCCTCCTGCCTCAGGACTTTTTTTTTAAAAAGTCCTCATTTCTTACATAGAATGCTCTTTCCCTGTACATGCCCCCTAAACCTGGTGCATCAGGCAGAGTTCCAGCAGGAGACAGAGGTTATTCTCAAGAGAATGATTGGACAGAATCTAAAGAAAGGGACGTTTACAAAGGGATGGGCAAGTGTCATAGATTGAACTGAGTCCCTCAAAAAAAGATACATTCAGGGGCCAGCCCAGTGGCATAGTGGTTAAGTTTGCATGCTCCACATCAGTGGCCCAGGGTATGCAGGTTCGGATCCCAGGAGCAGACCTACACACCACTCATCAAACCACACTATGGAGTCCCATGTACAAAATAGAGGAAGATTGGCACAGATGTTAGCTCAGCGACAATCTTCCTCAAGCAAAAAGAGGAAAATTGGCAACAGATGTTAACTTAGGGCCAATCTTCCTCACCAAAAAAAAAAGAAAAAGTAAAAACATTGAAAGCCTACGTCCCAGTACCTCAGAAAGTGACCTTATTTGGAAATAAGATCATTGCAATTGATGTAATTAGTTAAATGATTTCATACTGGAGTAGGGTGGGCCCCTAATCCAATATGACTGAGTCTTTGTAAGAAGATGGGTATGTGAAGACAGAGACACAAGAACACCACGCCACAATGAAGGCAGAGATTGAAGTGATGCAGCTACAATCCAAACCAAAGAACACCAAAGATGGCCAGCAAGCCACCAGCAGCTAGGAGGAAGCAAGGAAGGATTTCCCTACAGGTTTCAGAGGGAACATGGGCCTGCTGACACCTTGATCTCTGGAAACTCAAGCATCCAGAACCAATGAGACAATAAATTTCTACTGCTTTAAGCCACGCAGTTTGTGGTAGTTTGTTAAGGCAGCCGTAGGAAACTAATACAGCCAGGTTATAGGAAACTAAAAAAGATGGGAAAACACCTGGGGCTGGCAACAGAGAAGCCACTACCACCCTAGGCCTGAAGCGTGGAGTGCAGGAGCCTTTACTGGAACCTGCAGCTATAGGAAAGGAGCGGTGGTCTCCAGCAGAGGAAAGCAGCCACTGCCAATCCATAGCCCGGCAGAAAGGAATGTGGGTACTAACACCCCACCTCACTCTTCTCCTTCTCTCTAATCTCCTGATGGTGTATCCCATTGGCCAAACTAAATGGGATGCCAAAGGGCGAGGGGCCCACGTGGATGCTGTACATTAAGCTTAGCCTCCTAGAGGAGAAAGTAGAGTGGGTCTGGAGGGACAAACAGACACGATCTAGCACACCTGGGTAACTTCTGCTTTTGAATCTCAACTGCAAAGTCACTTCTTTAGGGAAGCCTTCCCTGACCTTCTGATCAGATCCTGGCCCCTCTAACATGCTCTCATAATCCTTCTTCCGCAGAGTACTTATCTCAGCTGCAGTGGAGGATTCATTATGCAAATCATTAAGTGATGACTGACTCTCATGCTACAGAAGAGAGAAGAGACCACATCTGTCAATCATCAATGAATTCTTAGGGTCTGGTGCACAGTAAAAATGACTAGATTTATTGGATGTGCCAGGAGCTAGTCAACTTGATATAAAAAGACCAAGTGTGCAAATCCAGAGAAACTGCCCTTGCAACTTTCAAAGAACTGTGAAGAATTGGCACCATTGTGTCCTACAGGTGGGTACTGATGGTGTAATTTGTAATTTCAAAGAATGTGACCACCTTGAGTACTTGCTAATGGTCCTCTAGAAACAGAGGTGAGATGTGCCGTTTACAAAAAGAGAAGACACAAGGGTAGGAAAAGCAATTACCATGAGGTCAAGCAAACTGGAGCTTCTATCTGAATTTCCTCAGGCAGTCTGGTTCCAGTCATATCAGGGAAAACAAGAGAGCTTAGGCGAGTCTGTCCTCCACTAGCATGGGTATTTAGGTCCTGCACTCGTTCTCAGATATTCGATGCCACCTTAGCTTCTGCCACTTTGCATACCAAGTTGACCCCTTCCAAGCTTCTGCTGTACCCTCCAGTTTCCAATATTAATTTACCTGTTGGATTTTAAAATTTCATAGATTATTGGTCTTGATGTTCAAAAGTGTAAGTCCCAAGAATTCAAAAGTGCCTCTCTTCTGAAGTACGTATAAATTTAGGCTTCTGGGATATTGTGATGGTTTCTAAGCTTTTTACAATATTTTGTTTTGTGTAATTCAACATAGGTGACTTAAGAACCCTTCAGAAAAGAGGATAGTGGCTCAATAAAGATCAGGAAACTCTGGCTCAAATTTGGAGACAGTACCTCACTGGATTGCTCTTTTACACTTGAGTGAATCACTCTTACCCAATTTGGCCTGGAGGGAGTTTACAGTAAACACAACAATGATTACAACACCCAGTCTTTGTGCACATACTATTGATCTCCTCATTTGATGGTTCCTTCAATTACAGCTGTAAATGTCAATAACAGAGCATACAACGTGTACATCTAACATGAAAATGGAGCAACAACCTCAAACAACTTCTAGGGTGAGAAGCAGAAACTTTGTCATCAATCAAATAAGCTGCCTTCACCTCCTCTCAATTGATCTTACTTATCTAGACCACATCACCAATCTTAAAGCTTTCCTTTCATCCCATTAACAGTCAACAGTCTCCATGAGCCTCCTGTGATTGGCAAACACCCTCTTGGGGAACAAAACAGCAGCCAACAGGGGTGGTTTTCCTCAGGCACAAGTGCATCACAGAGAAGTTGTTGACTCAGAGGAGGGAACAGGCAGAGGGTGAGTTGAGAGGCAGAGCTGTCCCTGAGTGGAACCATGCAAAGGATCTGCTCCCTCATCCATCTCACCCTCTTGTGGGAAGGTAAGGCAGATTCTGGAACCTCAACCAAGCAAGACTGAGCAACAATGAGACATCAAGGCTCTCAGGGCCTGGCGCTCATGAACAGTGCCCCTTCCTCAGTGATCTCAGCCCCGGTCCTCACTGAGCCCTTCCTGTGTCTTTTATCTTAGGAGTCTTATCGGCTGTTGTGTTGGTGCCTCAAGAACAAGTAGTGACTGTGTCTCTCGGGGGGTGTGCCACCCTCAGGTGCTCCATGGAAGGAGAAATAATCAGTAACCACTATGTCAACCGGTACAGAAAGACCCAGGGTAACACGATGACTTTCATATACCGAGAAGTGAACTTGTATGGCCCTGGTTTCCAGAACAGATTCCAAGGTGAAACTGATGTTTCATACAACCAGGTTCTACTTAAGATCCTTAAGGCATCAGAGAGAGATGAAGGATCTTACTACTGGGCCATCAACTACCACCCTGCGGCAGGTCCACTTCTGAGCAGCTCCGAAACCATGAAGACGTATGTAGAACAGCATTTCCAACAAGGTCATGATTTTCCCTTGAATAAATAGTTTAAGAAATGGTGCCAGAGGGGCTGGCCCCATGGCCGAGTGGTTAAGTTCACGCGCTCCGCTGCAGGCGGCCCGGTGTTTCGTTAGTTCGAATCCTGGGCGCGGACATGACACTGCTCATCAAACCACGCTGAGGCAGCGTCCCACGTGCCACAACTAGAAGGACCCACAACGAAGAATACACAACTATGTACCGGGGGGCTTTGGGGAGCAAAAGGAAAAAATAAAATCTTTAAAAAAAAAAAAAAGAAAGAAATGGTGCCAGAGAAGGCTGACATTCCTGCCTTTCCTTCAGCCTCGGTCACTCTTCTGCCCGTGCACTCCCCTGGTACTCAGATAGCCAGCTTCCAGCGGGGTGTGGTCCAGTGTGGAGCAGGAGAGAAGAGAGACAGAGCCAAAGTCAGGAATTGTAGCATTTATTGTACACTCTTAGCAGTTTTCTTGGAGCTTCATAAAAGATTTGGCCACACACCCCAAGTGCTTTGGCTACGACATAGATTAAAGGGGCGCTTTCCAAAGTAACTATGGGTGATGTCCAGTTTCTGCTCCATTGTATACACCAGGAATCTAGCTGTTCTAGGGGAGGAGGTGGGAAAGTGGAAAGACTCCTCCCTCCTTCAACATCAATAGCATGCACTGCCTATCATCTTGCCCAACGTGTAGGGCAAGACTCTATCTCTAGCGTTCTGTATTGTTTGGATGATTGCTGACTGAATATAACCTTTTGCCCTCCCTTCCATCTCTACCTCTATACTTCTTCTTCCATATGTGCTAGAAACAAAACATTGAAAATTTCTTCCACTGGCACTTCCTTATACTTCTTTGGATAGCTTAATTTAAACTCCACTTTTATCTTGAACAATATACTTTTCCAGACTTAGATGATTGACAGCCTATTCTGAGGCTGAACCTGTGGCCTTCCTTCTGGCACTGTCTAGAAAATCTACCATTCACCTTATTAAATATCTCACTGGAACTTTTGGTGGTGATGGATGTGTTCAGTAACTTGATTATGGTGATGGTTTCATGGATGTATAGGTATATCAAAATTCTCCAGATTGTGCACTGTAAATGTGTACAGTTTATTGTACATTGAGAATATCTTGATAAAGTTGTAAAAATATTTTTTTATTTAAAATAAAAATTTTTTAAAGCCTCATTGGACTAACTCAGGCAATGTGTAGGGAAAACTTTCTTTAACTAACCCTTCTAATCAAACATCCTACCCTCCATAGAGGTACAAAGAGGCTGACAAGTGTTTGCCAGACACATAGTGGGCTCCAGTCAGGACTCTTCATGTTCCACCAAGTATCTTCCCAATCCTTCATCTCTCATGATTCTGCCTGACCTTTCATAAGTATATATATACACAGAGAGAGAGAGATGGTTAGATAGATAGATAGATATAAAACTATATATATCCATATATATAACTATATATGCGCATATATATATATACACATAATATATATAATACATATAGTTATAAAGTATAACTGTTCTGTGCATTTCATCCATGACTCCCCATGAGCTCTCATCATTTATCTCCCCAAACAACTACCTTCCAAGCCTTCAGAAAATCTCTATTTTCTACTCTCCATTCCAAACCGACTGACTCTGTCCTAGTGTCCTGGGTTCAACATAGGCCTGTACCTGGCTTCTACCTCTCTGCTTCACTCTGTTGGATTACTTATTTGGCTGGATTGTCTGCAAGGCTCTGGATATTGACTCTGCCCTTGGATGAAATCGGGTTCCCAGATCCCCATCCAGATGGGGCACCCTGAGCTCCACATTCTGAGAAAGGAGTTTGGACCCAAACTTCCTAGGATGTATCCAAGTTACCACACAGGCCCTCTCACAACTCACTAAGCCCACTGCCTGCTACTCATATCCAGTTATTCTTTTTTGAATGAATAAAAACAAAGGTGGAGTGCATCTCCAAGACTAAAAAGGTACAATTCTTCTCCAAGTTTGAAATCATGACGTTGGAAAAAGAATGACATTTGGATATGAGTTACGCAGTTGTTTTGAAAGTTTTGGAACCATGGTTTTATAAAGCCTGCAAGATAGATCCCTGGCAAGAGACCCATTGGTTCCCTCTGACAGAGACTAGGAAGAATGTCTTTGACGAGAAGGAGGATGAAAAATATCTGGACAAATCCATAAAACTGTATGTTAGCTGTATAATAACTAACATCTGTTGGGTTCTTACTATGTGCCAGGCACTCTTCTGAGCACTTTACCTGTGTTATACCATTTAAACCTCTCAACAACCCTATGATGCACTTTCTATTATCCCCAGTTTACAAATGAGAACGCTAAGGCACAGAAAAGCTAAAACACTTGCCCAAGTTACCACAGCTGGCAAAGGGGAGCGACAGGTTTCAGACGCGGGAATCTATCCTAGAGGACACAGTATGTGATTGGAGCGGGGGAGGAGAGACCATAGAGAATGCCATCTCCAGATGTGTCAGAAATAAGGAACATCAGGGGCTGTGCCTTTTCCACCAGACCTGTTCAAACTGATGCTCTGTGACCATCTGTCAAGAGGCTGAGATAATGCAGCAGTGGTCCCAGATGACATCTCAAATGTTTTCTAACTGAGATTTTGTGATCCTGACATAAGCTTCACACCATCTTCTAAAATCATCTGTATCTCTTTATCTTTGAAATGGGGTAAATAAGATTTCTAACTTCACAGTGTTGTTATAAAAAGTTAATCATAGAAAGTAAGTACATTGCATTGCACACAGTAGCTATTCAACAAATGTTATTTATCGTAAGAAAAAGTAAACTATAAAGTGGAATAATTGAGGAGAAAGTGAACTAAATTACTGAGTGCCAACAAGACGCAGCCACTTTGCTGGTGTGGACTCACTTCACCCTTATGGCAACCCCATGTGGTCATTATGGTCAGTCTTGTTTGATAGATGGGGATATTGAGCCTCAGAGAAACTGGATAGCTTGGCTAAGGTCACAGAAGCAGAGCCAGGATCTTGGTCTGAGTCAAAGATTGATGGTCCTGGCACTGGGCTCGGGGCTGTGGGATAGACTAAAGAAAGACATCACCTCTACTATACCCGAATTAAAGAACAGCTGAGAAGAGTTGTGTGAAGTCCAGTCATCTGTGTGATGCAGAGGTTGCCTTTGACTCCTAGGCCGGTCCCCAGAAGAGGGGCTGAGGGTGGAAGCATCTAACTCTTCCCATATCTCTCCTCTCCCTCACTTGCTTTAAAACACCAGTTGCAATTTCAGTGTCCATGTTGTTCTCCCATGATGCTGCACTCCCCTGGCTGAGAGAGGACAGCTGCTACCCAACCCTCTGCCACTCACACACCTGAACACCACTTTGAAGTCAGCAGCTTTTCTCCCAGGTCACAACGTGGGAAATGGACCCACATATTCCTCCCTTCTGGAGCTTGTCAATGTTAATACCTTGTTGGACTCCCTTAGATTCTCTGGGGTGCTATGCATTCACTGCCTTCTCCTTTCTTTCTCAGAGGCATACCTGGAATGGCAGCTACAGACCTACAGGGGTCTGGGGCTAGTGTGACGGGATCTGGAGAAATTCCACAGGCTCTGGCAGGTCCGTAGAATTGCTAACACTACCATCCATATAAATCTGTACTGTGAGGCAAGGTGTCCAGGTGCGCCTCTTCCATTTTCACTGACTTGTTATCACTTATAGCGAGGAAGCAAAAGGGCTCAAGATCCATCATTCACAGTTCTCTGCATTCAAAATGAGCAAGCTGACACCTGAAAGCACTGCAGTGAATTAAGGTGCAGGAGCCACTGTGCAAAGAAGAGAATTGAGTCCAAATCAAACTTTCTCCACTTTAGGTAGAATCTTAGCCTGCTGCAGTGTCTCAGACAGGAAGTGCTGGCTAATAAATTTTCCACACTGACAAGGTGAAGAGACTTCAGAATAGAGGCTTCTTTCCTACTCTTCAGTTCAATGTATTGCTCCCCAAATATTAATTTAAATGATAGGCTTATGCATCTCTAATACTTTTTTGCCAGAGTAATTCATTCATTCCTCAAGCAAATACCATCTCTCCTCTCTGCTTAATTTTTCTCCATAGCATCTATCACCATTTGATGTGCTGTATATTTTACTTGCTTATTTATTTGTCATCTAGCTTCCCACTGGCGTACAAGCTTCATGATGGAAGGGATTTTGCCTGTTTCATTTATTGCCTTCACTCCAGCACTTAGAATAAGTCTGGCACAAAGTGGGCACTGAAGGAACAAGTAATTGAGGACCACGCACCCCACACTGTGCTGGATGCTGGAGATGCAATGGTGCACAAGACTGGGACTGACTTTGCCCTCTGAGATGCTTTCTCCAAGCCTTGTCTATCCACTAACAAAATGCTGGGGACTGTGGAAGGTTCTCTGAAGGGTTGCTGATAGAGTACTGTAGAACACCAAAGAACTTACTCCTGCAGAACAGACATCAATGCTCCTATGCTCCTTGGACATCCCCCCACGGCAGGGGTAAAATGGGGAGGATGGCAGCCTTCTTCCTTTTGCCACCTTTTCTCTCCTTTTCATCCCAAGGCTCCAGGCCCTGAGTCTTGGACTGTCACTGAAAAAGCTGAACATTTCTACTTTATTTCACAAAGGAATTTTGCAAACTTTCTCTCCAGACTTGCTGGGATATACAAATTTGTAACTAAAAGCCACAGTCACACATTTCCTAAATAAAAGAGCAATTCCTAACTAGCCCTCATTTTACCATCACCACCACAACCACCACCACCAAGTGATTTTGATGTTCTCCAAGAACCAGAAGCCCTTGTGGTCTTATGTTTTTAGCAATTCACACAAACTCATACATTATGAATGGTAACGGTGTACAGTAGCGCGTATCAAATACTGGAGGAATTCTCTGAAGGCACATCCTGGATGCTCAAGGGTTCCCAAGGCAGCAGTCGGCCTGTGGAGCAGTGTGCCGCTCAGCACAACATACTCAATAGGAAAAAGACCTGAAGACAGGATAAGGGAAACCAAGCCAAAATGCAGCTGCTTGTATTAATTCAAATAAGGCAGGTTCTCAAACTCTGTGTTTGAATAAGAAATCTAAAAGCATAAATTTTCTATTTACCCACATACATGTGGGAGAATACAAAAGTTTAAATTATCCTTTTCTGGCCTAAGGACAAAACCTCAAGAATATTTATAACTTTCAGAAAAAGAAATGTCAGTATAAATATATTACTAGGGCAATAAATTATTAAGAAAGAAAACCAATCCAAAGTGTAGACTTTTGGAGATTAAAATTGCTTTCATAGAATATAACAATATAACATATAAAGATTCATTTAATCATTCAATAACAATTGATTAAGTACCTACTATGTGCCAGGTACTTTTCTAGACACACTGGGAATACAGTACTCAGAAGCTCCTGAGTTTATTTTAGTGAAAATAAATACGAAATAAAATAAGTAAAATATACGTTATATGGTGATAATTGCCATGGAGAAGACTTGCAGGGAGAGAGATAAGGTATGTGATCAGGTGGCTAAGGGAGATACTATTTTAAAACAGGTGGTCAAGAAAGACCACAGGGAGGTCACAACTTAGCAAAGGCCCGGGGGTGGACAGGGAGAGCAATATTTGGGGTCTGAGTGTTTCCCAGACTTTTCTATTGGACATAACATTTTCATGTTCAGTTTTATGACACATAATAATACCAGCTTTTTTGTAGCCTAGAGGAATAGTCAACAATTTTCCTTTCTTCTCTTGCTAAGAGCTCGTTCACCTATAGTTCAGACTTTCATTATTCCAGACCAGTGTTAGAATTCCATTATTTAGCACAAAGTGGGTAGGAAGCAGTCCTGAAAAGGTCAAAACATAGAAACATGAAAAGAAAGATGGTAGAATCGGATTATTGCCAAATGGAATATGGGACATGTAACATTAAGCCCTTGTCCTTCTCTCTCTTCTTAAGTGACCACATTCTACGGATCGATGAGTGTTTCTTCCCAACCATAAAGGAGAGTATACAAATGGGATGATGCAGTTCTCTTCATGGTCCACAAGATGACTCTACTCCAGCAGCCCCAGGAGAGAATCTGCAGCCTCATCCACACTTGCAAATCGACATACCTCCCAAAAACTGTCCCAATAGACTGAAAATCTGAAATAAAACATGGTTTCAACTCAGTGTTGTTCTGGGCTTTTCCTCATCTCCAGGAAGCCAGCCACAGATAAACCTGAGGAATTTGGAGTACCTGAGGAGAAACCTGGGTTGTCTTCACAATTCTTAGCAAAGCTTTGGGGATTCACCCTCTAGGACTTCTGGATCTGCCCAGGGTAGGCCCTACAGGTAGATTCCATCTTCACTTGCCACCTGACAGAAGTGAGCAGTAACACTCAGATGCAGTGAGAAGTAAAGTCAGCATCCACAGGGACAATACCGAGGGGACACAGCCGAGCGTACGTTGTCAGAAGCTCTGTCATGTCATGGGTTTCCTCATACATATAGACCTCGACTGTGTTTACATAGCACATGTTATAGTCATGAGTGATTGATAGAGGACTAACTGCCTCTGTCATTTAAAGAGGTGAAGACAGGTTTCATGCACCAAGTTTATAAATAAAGACACAAAGAACCACGAAGGGATCAGTAAAACAGGCACTGTAAATTGAAGTCAGAGAGGTGGCACAGCAGCAATAACCCTCCTCTGTGGTAAGAATCAACTTAAAAATCTCTGAGTTCACAGCTCATCCATTTCTCAGCATCAAAACTATCATTATGTTTTCCATACAAAAGATATCCTCCTCACCCCTACAGCCCTACTGCTACCACCTCCCCACCCCTCACACACACACACACACACACAAAGTGTTAGAACAGGGAGAAACTTTAATCACCTCCTGGTTCAACCTCTTCAATTGAATATGTAGCAACTGAGGAATGGAGAAATTAAGTGACTTTTCCACCATCACACAACTGGCTAGTGGCAAAGCAAAAAGAGCGCAGGTCTCCCAACTCCTGGTCAAGAACTCCTTCTACCACACCCTGGCACCTGGTTGCCACAGGGAAGCCCCCTATTACCCAGGTACTTCCAGTCCACATCCCTGCTATGCTAGTTTCCTCTCCAGTCAGCTGGAAAATCCTTCTCCTCCCAGCCAAGCTGAGCCCCTTATAGTACCTTTGCGGCTTGAAGAATAAGAAATCTCATTGGTGTGAGAGTACAGAGCCCTCAAGGAACCCCAGAGGACTTGACCACAGTTCAGTCTTTGCTTTATACTTCTTTCTAAAGAAAGCCCTTGAAACCTCAAAACCTGACCTGGGTCCTTTTGCATTCCTATGGGTACCTAGCATCATGCTGAGCACATAGCAGGTGTTCAGTACATGTTCCAGGGTGAAAGAAGAAAGCCCGTCTCCCTGTCTTTCATCTCAACCTAAATAAACTCCACTCATTAGGGACCCTGTTTTTCACTCCTTGCCCTTTGTCCCCACATCAATGCCTCTGATCTCCTCTGATGAGGAATGGATGGATCAATGGCCAGAGCCTGCCTTCCATTAGGAGATAAAAATCTCCCTTCCTTTCTTTCTCAAAATAAGTGCAAGTCAACAATACGACAACGCTGTTAAGGAAAAGAAAGCCAAGGAGATGCCAAAAGGTTATAAGAATAACAATATTGTTATATTCAACATAATATAATATAGATAATATCTAATGCCAGCTCCTCCCCCAGAGTCACAAGTCTGGCACATTCCTGAGTCACCCTGAGTAAGTTTTGGAGAAATTAGACTGTTGAATTGTGGCATATTAAGAGTTTTTATACAATGGAAAAGAAACCCACTAGACTGGAACCTGTGTTCAAAAATCTAGTTCTGCCCTGTGAGATGTTGAGCCCATCACTTCATCTCCCCAGATTCATTTATAAGGTGAAGAAGCTGGAACTGATACAGCCTGAGGTCCCTTCCAGTTCTCACTTTCTGTGACTCTTTGATGAGTCATCCTCACTTCCTGTGAGTTGAGAAAAACAGAAAACATTCTGAAATTTCAGCAAGAAGAAATTAAAAATGAAAATATCCTTGAAAAGAAAATTACCAACAACTGTAAAGAAGTGCTAGTAATAGGGGCTGGCCCCGTGGCCAAGCGGTTAAGTTCGCGCGCTCCGCTGCAGGCGGCCCAGTGTTTCGTTGGTTCGAATCCTGGCGCGGACATGACACTGCTCGTCAAACCACGCTGAGGCAGCATCCCACATGCCACAACTAGAAGGACCCACAACAAAGAATATACAACTATGTACCGGGGGGCTTTGGGGAGAAAAAGGAAAAAATAAAATCTTTAAAAAAAAAAAAATTGTTAAAAAAAAAAAAGTGCTAGTAATAATAATAATTGATGGCCTAAGTCATGGGGTGGTTTTCTATATTCAAATGACTGTTCAGAGTAGTTCACAATTTAATTTGTTTCATCCTCACAGCAACCCATTGCTATTATCCTTATTTTACAGATGATCCTGATTACCCTTATAGTACAGAGGAAATATTATCCTTATTTTACAGATGAAAACACTGAAGCAAGGAGAGTTTAAGGTATTTCCCAGGGCATGCTGCTGGTGAGTAGCTGAGCCTGGACACAAGCCCAGGCAGCCTGCCTGCAGAGGTACTGTACCACACAACTCAAGAGTCTCCTTTTTCTGGAACTTATTAAAAGCTCGATTTTTAATCATGTCTATGGGCAAAAGAGTGGGTTCAATACCTTCCCAGAGTCTTTTCTAACTGTAGTAGGCTCTATTCTATAAAAGGAAACAATGCAAGGAGGGCAGAGCTATTTTCTGTTGGATTCCAATGATCCTGCCCTTACATTTTGCATCCAAGCAGACTGAAAGCTTCATGGTATGTCTACGGGCACTCTTCAACCTGCAGTCTCCAACATACGGTATCTTCCTAGGAAGACCGTCCTTGTGATGTTCCTCTATGGTAATGCAACAGTCATCATTTTTGAGGTAGTACGATGTCTGTCTCTTACAATTCTTATCAGTGCATTCTTTTTTCCAGAGGTCCAATCACTGAATCAGCTGGTGGCTTTGGGGAGGACCATGAGAAATGCTGGGGACCCTTAGTGGTCATCTGCAATACCTCTGGGTCTAACTTTAGACTCTGCTGGATGAACAACTACCACCAAGTTCCAGAGAGACCACGTGAATATGGTTCCAGAATTAGTCCTTCAGGGGAGATTAAGCATGACACATCTTCCATGGAGGCAAAATTTATCACTCGGAATAACATCAACAATCAGTTATATCTACAAACCAACACACTGAAACCATAGTATCCAGCTGAGTATTATTGTGCTTTGACTTCAGTGAACCATAGAGAAACTGAGGGGGATGGAAATCTCCCTGGTAGGCAGAACTAAAGGAGAATCTGCATGTACGATCAGGGATCTTTCTCTGACTGGATCTCCCTCTCCCTGATCTACATCTCCATCTTGATCATACTTGGTACTACTCTCTTATTCTCATGTGAAACACCACTGCTTCACTTTGCTGCTTTGAATTTTCCCACTCTTTTCACCTTCCAACGTACTGCATCCAGAAATGTGAGGAGAGATGTGATGGGGGCCCTATGGAATCTGTCCTGAGAGACTCTTCCAGAAGCCCTGTTGGCCAAAGGGATTGTTCTGAATAATGACTGAGTGGTCAGAAAGTCTAACTTACACTTGCCTCTCAGGTGGGGCTGGCCACCCATCGTAGTCGCTTTTCTTAGCCCTTGACTTTCAGGACATTGGAGGAAAGAGACAGAAAGAGCAAAACATGTAATGACGCTGAAGCGAAGGAAAGATGAGAATGAGATTTTCCCTGAGTTCCAGGTAACTGCCTTTAATAATCCAACCCACATTTGCATATCTATGAAAACATCCTTATTGTGTTAACAAAAAGTTTCATGGCACAGTTTAAGTAGAAGTATTTTCCTCTCTTAAACAGGCGGCAATACAAGGCAGATGGGTAAAGTGATATACAAAAATAAATATGCTCATTCACAAAAAATGTTACTGTGTGTTGAACTTAAAAACAATAATCTGAAAATTATCCCAAACTTTAGCAAGGTTTCTTTACTTATCTTAAAATGAACAAGTTTAAAAATTTGGTCTATAACCTGCATATATGTTTTCATATGTGAGCTCTTTTAATAGTAAAAAATAGTATGGGCTCTCAAATTGGACAAAAATGGACGAGAATGACAACCTTCATTTACTCATGTGCGACCTTGAACAAGATTGCTTAGCTTTTCTAAACCTCTATTTCCTGATGCATAAAATAAAAATAACAGTATCTATTTCATAGAGTTCTTGCAAGGATTAAAGGAAATAATTGCTAGAATGCACCTGGCACAGTTGGGTGACTGGCACACTACAGGTGCTGAATAATGCTAATGCTCCCTCCCTCTCAACTCTTAATCACCTGAAGGGGAGTAGTTTTTACACAGAAGAGAAAGTTATCAAGGATCTAGTATGGGAGGGAACATTGACAATGACCACTAGAATTTTTGCAGACCAAGAAATCCAAGCATGCTGCCAGCACATTTTTTCATAAAAATAACTCATTAGGAAAGTTCTTCCTGCACAAGCTCTCTAAACTCTTTCTCTACTAATAATGGTGAAAGTCACAAAGAGAAGTCCATTATTGTGAGTATCTGGGTCCCCAATAACACACTGCATCTTCATCGCCCTTTGTCTGTACCACATGAAAGTGGCCTAATTCAGTCTCAGCTTTACCAGAAGTAACAAGAGGAATGAATTTTTCAAGCCAAACTTTTTTCCAATAGATTTAGTTCAGATATCTAAAACAACAGGTGGACAAGGTGGTGTCTCAATTTTCAGAAAGCTCTGCCTCATCCAGCTTTGAGACTGTTCTCCTGTGGGGCCTCCCCAGGCTTAGGACACATTTAATTAATGTACCCTTTTAGGAATAGAGGGATCTTTTCCCAACCTTAAAAAGGAAGCTATAAAGTTTAGAGTCTAACCTGTGAGGGTGACATTTGTCCATCCTTATGCTGCCTAAGCTTTCTACATGAGATTAGTTTTCACTCTAGAACCTGGCCAAGAAAACCAAGTTCCCCTAAATGAATCCTGAAGATAAACATCCTCATTTTAGTCCTCTGGCTTCTTCTATTAAAGAACTGTTGGGATCTTATCTATCGGAACTGGGAAGAAAAGCCAGGTAATCAGAGCTGCCCTATGCTAGAAATGCATACTCCATGGGAGAAGATAGTGAAGTTTATCTGAGCCAAATCACATGCTGGAAAGAAGCTTTCTGAGATCTGAGGAGACTTCCACCTGCTAAGAAGAGGTAGCAGCCAGGTGAAAAAGAATTATTTGGGGAGTCAGAATTCTTACCTCTTTTTGTGTGACTTTAGATAAGCCAAGTAACCACTATGAGCCTCAGATTCTCATCTGTACAATAGAGTTTATATTAGACAATCTCTAAGATTCCTTCAGCACTAACAAGCTATAGGTCTCTGTCCAGCAAGAAAGAGAAGGAAGTAGCTGTGGGACAAAGGAGATCAATTTGACAGATTCCCAAGATTGGGAAGCACACATTCCTGCCTAGCTGATTCCTTTATTTGACCCAATAAAGATAAAGTCAAAATAAGAACTAAATGACATACACTCATGATGAATCAAAGGGAATTGAAAATCATTGCTAACCTCACACCTACCTTGCTTTGCCTCCAGTTTACCTCCCTTGGGACACTCCTCCTCTTTAATGCCTCATCCTGATTCTCAAAAACTGTGATCACTCAAGGTTGAAGCTTTTAATCTCCCATGTATAAAAGGATATGCAAATAGAGTTCAGTTTCCTGTTGGGTCTCTGCCAAGGTCTTAGCCTGGCAGTTCTGGGAATGGAGCCAAAGACCTCATATTTCTTGGCTGTTATTCTTCCATCTGTGCTCAAGTCAGCAGCCTAGGCTTCAGGCTGTGGCTTGCCTTTAGTCTTATACTTTCCTAGGTTTTCTAAAGTAACTCTTTAGAATGTTTCTGCAAGAAAGTAATTTGGCTCCCAAATAACTAGACTCAAGATTATCTGGTTATATTTTGGGACAGTAAGAAAAAGACTAGGAAGTCTATATTCCAATATTATAGCCTCAGAATCCAATCTTTAAGCTACTTAAGGTACTGATATAAACTAGATCTTAGGAAAGGCTTGCAAATAAGTCATCTGTGTCGCTGATACAGGGCGTCCCACATCATATATACACAGGATGAAAAAGGAGAGGACCTGAGCTATAATAACAACCCTAAACAGAATCTAAAAAACAAAAGACCTGAAAAAAAACGAGACCCTCAATGTGTTTCTGAGCCAGAGGATCTGTCAAACAGAAGCGAGGTTCAGACTAACCATCCCCTATGTATCGCTAACTGAACTCACACAAAATAGCAGCTGCCATTTTCACTCAACACAAGTTGAGTAAAAACATGACATCCAGACTAAAATTGACTGAAATGTTGTTACCAATATTCTGATGGAAAATTATATGTCCCAAACTATGTTAAATCTGACCATTCGCTAAGCTTGGAATTTTCTCTTTTTCTCTAAATCTTCTGGCTTTTTTGTATTTTCTAGTGTTTCCCTTCTGAAGCTAGCTTCCAAAGGACTTTCCTGTGCACTCTCATTTCCATTACAAGGTCAATTTACAAGTTAAATTTTGATATCTTCAGAAAACTCTATGGAGAGATTTCCTCTTCCACTTCTCTGTTATCCCAGCAGCTATTGGGAGCAAAGAGCTCAAGCTTGAACTAGCTTGAGGCAGTATAACATCAGTAAAACATGCTCCCAATGTGATTGCTCCATACCCAGTCATTCACTTAGTGTCTTCTGCCAAGTTTATTTCTAAATATCTTTCTCCAATCTTGATCCTTGGGCCTCGACCTTCTAAAATCATACTTTCCTCTTTGAAATCTACTCACACGCTGTTGATACTTTACAAACTTTCCACCTCTCAGTTCTTCCTCCCAGTCTCACTCACCCTGAGCCTTACACCTTCCAAAATGACGTCCTGAGACCATTTGCATCTCAACAAGTAAAATGATACAAAACAGTTCCTTTCCGGTTCCTGTTCTTTGCTTCTCAGTCCTAATCCAACCCATGCAGATCTGAAAAGTTAGCACCCCCTTGTGCCATTTGTGGGTGTTTTTCTCACAGACCTGTCTCCTGAGCAGCATTTTGGGACCGAGCCTGTACTTCATTGATATTATGACCCTTAAAAGTGTCTGACTCAGAAAGACTCAAAAGATTCTACCTAACTCCAGGTCCAGCTATTTCATCACTGTAATTTGCCATTGGAAAAGGTTGGGCTCGCTACATATCACTCCTGTAAAAGCTCACAACTGAATCTTCAATTCTATAGGATATATGAAACCTGTGAAGCTCCAGGGCAAAGGCTTCAATGCCTTAGCATGCAAGGCAATAGAGAGTAATGGGAGCTATCCAGATCACCCGCCTTTGAAGGAAGAGAGAAGCATTGTCGCCTTAGAAAACCCCAACTCTGGTCTACTTTTGTGCTCCTAATACCACACCTCATTCCATTGTGTATTTATGGCACACCTAGTCTACTCACAACCTGGCACAAATCAGCATAGTCTTGTGTTAGTCTGGAGGCTCTAGGTAAAGTAAGTGAATCTGACTCCAGAGTAAAATTTTCCCGTCTCTCCAATACAAAGCCTCAAAGGGCTATGTATAAACAGGTCTCTAATCACCCCATATTTCCATCTGGATGTATTTCTGCCATTACCTGTAAATTATTTCTGCATGTAGAGAATTCAGTGATTAAAATTGAAACTCTATCCTACATACGTTAAACAACAACTATCAGTGCAGATTGATTGTATGGAAAGAAGACAATTTTGCACCAGGATTTGTTCACCTCTATTATAATGAAAGAAGCAAGAGATATTCTCTTCCTACAATGATTTCTCTCTGGATAGATAGTTTGCCAGGAGGGATTAGGATGGTTTTGCCATGGCTCTTTGGCTTCCACACCCCAAGCCATCTGGTCTCCATCACATCTGGAGGAAGGATCTCCTTGTTCAGCATTGTTTGTGCCATCAGACTGATCCCAGTAGTCAGACCTGACTATACAGACTGGTGAATAGACCTGGAAGAGACTATGTTCTAAGACAGGCGTGGAAAGTGGTGCGATGGATGGGGCTTGCGTGGTGGAAAACTGCTCATATCTTCTGCTGACTCACTCTTCTCACTAGCTGCCTAAGCCAAGGGATGCATCTTTCTTAGAAGGTACCCTGGACCCCGATGTCCACATCCTATGGTTTCTGTACCCCTCCACATCTCACATTTGATTTCCAATTCAGAGAACAAAAGCTGTTGACTTTTAGCCGGGTCACAATGGATGGGAGTCACAACCACGAACTACCCAGGAAGCATCTACCTGGGCAGGGCATAAGAATCGGCTTCTTAGAAATTCCCATACTTGTAATCCATGAGTCATTTAACACCTGCTCAAAGAGAGAGACTCAGAGAATTTCTCCTGAGCGTCTTCAGGGATTTAATGCTTCCTGCTGGGAGGTAGAAGGCTGAGTCTGCCACCAAGATTTAAGAAGGCTGAGAGTTAAGGGAATTAATGGAAAGTAGATACTACAACTTTACTTGTAATTTAGGAAATCCTGCAGATTTATCCAAAGCTTTGACATTATGCCTTCCTTTATCACTGACCTTGCCCATCTCTGAATCGCACATGATAATCATACACTGGAAAGGCATTGAAAGCCATGAGCAGCAGGACCTTTCCTCTCTCCACATGTAGGGCAATGGTGATGGGGATTGTGCTGATCAGAATATCATTGCTAGTTTGTGCCAGGCCTTGCAACCATGTTCTTGTACTGCAACGGTCTGTGAGAGAGTGTACCCTGGCTTTCCCTAAGTCTGTAGATTTCTTTTACTATTTTTTGCCCCAAGAAGGGTCCTTACTGTGCACTGACTACTTAGTAATGCTAAGAAAGATAGGAAGGGCAGGGACAAAGCTCAAAGAGAGAAACAAAGACGTACATACCAGGGAAAATCCTGTTGTGGACTCAGAGTATTTATCACTTGAATTGATAGTAACCTAATCTCCCAGAGAGTATAAAGTCCGCTTTTAGGATGTGTGTTTTCTCTGAGTCTGTGAAAGAAAGTGAGAATTTAAGGAGTGCAGAATTCTTGAATCCTGCAGAACCCTCAAAAAACCAAAAAGTCCTTAGCTGTGGCCAGAATAATGGAGAATCTTGGAAATTGCTAAGGGAGGCTGCCAGCTGCCATCCCTCTGCAAACTGTAAACTAGGTCCTCCAGGGCTCCCCATTCTCATCTTTCTGTGCCATTTCCTTGTACCCTCCTCCCCATAATGTTTCTCATATGCTTTCATTCTATTTCCCTCAAAACCTGACGTCAAGAAATGACGTGAAACCAATTCATACTATTTAGTAAGTGATGAAAATAGATGGAGGCTTTAGCTTTTCTAAGGTTGGGTGGGAGGGAGGGGCAGTGTATTTTAAGAGAGAGGATGCCATAAGCTAAAGACTAAAGCGACCAAGACAGAATTTCCAAAGCTGGAGGAACACTGCCCAAAATGAATGACAAACATTTGTTCTCCCTTCATTTGTTGGCTCAGTGTGGATCATACAAGGAGAGTCTGGAGTCTTCCAGAGCAGTCACTTCTCTTTCCGTGTCCAGGAAGAAGCCCAGCTGGAGCACAGAGCCAAAGAGAAGATTAACCTGCTGGTGGAGAGAGGCCTGAAGCAGAGGGCAACTTTGGGGACAAAAGGGGGGAAAAAGGGATATCTGAAAAAAGAGATTTCATTTCAATAGCAGGAATAGCTTTGTAATAGTTGAAAGCCACTCAGCAGTGAAACAAACACCCTTGTCAGAGAGAGAGTTCAGGTGGATGACTACACTGGGAAGGTTGTCAACTGGGGGAGCTGGAACTAAAGGACGTAAGCTCTTTTCCTCCCTGAAACTCATTACAGAATATTCTATGTTGAAAGAAAATCAGGACTGCCACCAAAAAGCAACACAGTTATTATTTTGGCATATTCCATCCCAATTTTCTTTTTCATTGTATAGATTATTACATACTCTGTATACGTAATCATACTCCATATACAGTTTGTATCCTTTTTAACATTATGTAATCAATTCTCTATCTTATTAGATACTTTTCCTAATCAGTATTTTTAATAAGGTACATTAATATTGTACCTAGGAACAAACTATAGTTTACTTATTCAGTTCTCATATGACTGAGAATTTAGGCAGCTTCCACATTTTTGCTATTATAAAAACTGGTATGATCAATATATCTGTACTTATAAACTTTTTGTTATTTCAAATTATCATATGTGTATATGAAGAAACATATATAAAAGCTATATATATATATAAATATACAAACTCTGAAGTATGCCCCCACTTCCTCAAATAAAGAATTCAAAATAAGGTTTGTGGCCAATATGAATATATAAACACTTACAGGTATAAATGAAATTGTCAAATTCTGCTTTAAAACTTTTTAATATATTAATTTAGTTACAGAAACATATTTAAAGTTACGTTATTCAAAACAGTATATTAATTTTCAAATACTGCTTTTTCCATTCTCATAGTTCATAAATTTTATCCAAATTCTTCATAAGCATCTCAAATCAATGTATTTGTCTTCAATAAAGCTGCTTTTTTTAATCTTCACACGTTTTTCCAGAGCATATCAAACTCACTTGTGTCTCAGTTGTCTGAATTATAGCACATTATGAATCCATATATGAAGCTGTCACTAAAGCATTTTGAACCACAATTCCTATTCACAAAATATTAGAACTGTGGTTTTGACATTTATTCTGCAAGTGAGTATTCGTGATGTCCGCAACAAAAAATTTCCTTTAAAAGACTTTTTTTAAACAATATTGAACACTTGTAATTTGAAGGAGTACTCTCAAGAATAGTTCCTAACTTTTTGTTAAATTATTTAGTCATCTTTTTTACTAATCTCTTCAGCTGACTTCCATAAGTATCCATGAACGAGCATTGACTGACATCATCCCAGGTTAATGTGTCTTTGCTAAACTGTAGTTAATTGTGCAAAATAAAATAATTGCATGAAAGCATTGTAATATTTATTTTGGTAATTTTTGTAAGGAATCAAATTTATGGGGACTCTCTCTTCTCTGAGAATAATAAACCTAACTTTATTCAAACATATGTAGCAGTTTCTCATAGTCAATTCACCAAAGTGGAAATATTTGCTCAAAATAGTATAAATATTTTCATCCTCTTTATATTAACTAATTGGCTTCCAATAAAAATATAACAATTCATTTTGTTACCAACATCGTGACAGCACTGGGAATATCACTTTTTTTTTTTAAGATTTTTATTTTTTTCCTTTTTCTCCCCAAAGCCCCCCAGTACATAGTTGTATATTCTTCGTTGTGGGTCCTTCTAGTTGTAGCATGTGGGGCGCTGCCTCAGCGTGGTTTGATGAGCAGTGCCATGTCCGCGCCTAGGATTCGAACCAACGAAACACTGGGCCGCCTGCAGCGGAGCGCGCGAACTTAACCACTCGGCCACGGGGCCAGCCCCTGGGAACATCACTTTTTCTGATAAAAGTATTGCTTAAATATCTGTCAAAAAAATGGTTTGTTAATGCTTTATTTGCATTTTTTATTACCAGAAGGTTGAAATCTTTTTTGAAGTTTGTTAATCAATAAGTGAATTTCTTCACTTGCCCTTTCCCCATTAATTTTTTAGGTTTTTAGTGTTTTACTTATTGATTTGTGTGATTGTAGTAATTTTGTGCCTCTGAGTTTTGTAGCATTTAACCACAATAACAGCATTGGTGAAAGGAGGTTTATGAAGTGTTCCAGATGGCAGAGGGTGATGATGGCAAAATGCCAAGGATAGGAAAAAAAGAAGCTTGTTTTTGTACTGCTGTGTTTCACTGTGGCTACAGTACCACAGAGGTTGAAATGTAATAAGCCTTTGTGCAAAAACACCCAGCTGTGATCCACTCTGTGTGCCTCAGCATTGGAAGGAGTCCTCTGAGTGTCATGGGGAAGTAATGAGCTTCTCACCTGCTTGCCCCCTAACTCCTCCCTTTAGGGATTTACTCTGTTTTGTCTGCTGCAATGGTTTCAGAAAGTAAATGAGGATCACCAAAGTATCAGTAATAAATAATCCCAACCACACATTTTAATAACACTTATTAAATATGCCCAGGGCAATGTCAGAGAGAACATCAAGAAAGAAGTAAAGGGGATGGAACTAACAATGACTGTGAACCTGCATACTGGGTCACACACTAGTATATGGTGAACCAAGATGTGGAACCCACATCTCTCTGATTTACACAATTCCTCCCTTCAGAGAACCAAATGCCTAGTACAAAACAGGACACCTGCTTGGAAAGTGGTTGCTGTGAATTGAATTCCATATCATTGGAATATGACATGCTTACAGAGTCCCAATGTTTTTTAACTAATGTCTTTCTGAAGGCCATAACTAGAAACAGATTTGTAAGGTGAAACTGTGTCACTGCATCCCCCAAATTCTAACAGTTCACACGTCTTTCTGATGAGAAAACTGTCGAATGAGGGAGTAGAGATGGCAAGAAGGCTGTTTTTAGGTAGCACTGGACAAATGGCCCAGAGATGTGATGAAGAGTACGGAGTCTTCACAAAGAAAACTTGAGTTATCAGAAAGTCACAAGTAAGTAAACAGATGGTGGCAGCGAAAATATTATTAGGTAGAGTTAGCTGGAAAGAGCTCTTGGATGTGAATCTTGAGTTGGTCCTTGAAGATGGTGGAAGACCTAGCATGACTGGGAATGTTATTTCAGTCAGGAATCTCCCTCACTGACCTAACGCCACCAAGCAGTCTCCTCATCCCACAGCAAAGGCATAATTCATCCCTACGCACTCAAACTATGTGTTTTTGAAAGATATGTCCTGGGAACTAAGCAATATTTTTGTTCACTTCAGAGGATCAATTAATGTTAATACCATATGCCTGAGAGCTTACGCATCCTGGGCTCTCTTTCGCTCTTCTCTTGACCCTGTGTATTTTGATCCAAGAGCACAGGGATTAGTCCCTCCATGCTGGGATTACAATCACCCGTTAGCACACCAAGTCCAGGGGAGAAAATGATACCTAGGCTTCCAAGGTGTATATATTCCAAGGTGGATACCCACAGTGTCCAAAATAACTGGGCTTATGGCTTAAAGGGTAGAATACGTCAACTCATTCAAGACAAAATCAGAAGAGCCCATTTTCAGGGGATATAAACAATTCACAGAGATTACACTTTTAATAAAATTCTCATTTTTTAGCGCAGAAATGGAGCCTATCATCCTTGGGTTGCTTATTGTCTAAAAGCACAGACTCTTTCAAATATTAAATGTCAGCATATAATGATGAGTTTATAACATTTCTCTCTGGCATAGCAGACTGGAGGCATTCACAGCTACAGAAAGAAGAAATATACCTAGTTTCCTGCTCCTCACCACAAATCATGAAGAAAAAAATATTCCAAGTCAAAAAAAAAATTGTTTTAGTGTTATAACGTCTCAGATTACTTCCTGTTGCAATATGAACATGTAACTTTGCGAAAGATAGATTTTTCTCTCACTGTCTTATCCTAGTGCTCGATGTCAGCTTCAGCAAGTCGTTATGTCCACCTTGAAATGATACAGAATGCAGGACACAACATCACCTGCACACTATTCCTGCCAAAAATAAACAAATAAACTCACCAAACTTCTAATTCTAACAAGAGACTAGGGAGCTAGAAGGACAAGTTAAAGGATTCCACAAAGAACCAACTGGACAAATCCAGAAGCTGAAACATTCTACAGGACTACAGGCCCAGTCCCTTCAACCATCCGTATGACGAAAAGAAAAAAATGACACAGTGGAGGGAGAGCAACAGAAGGGGACTATTACAGATTAAACAAACTTAAAAGATTTGGCAACCAAATTAAATGGATAGTCTTTAATTGGATCCTTTTTTAAAAAAAAAAATGTCTGTAAAAGACTTTTTGGAAAGAATTAGGAAAATTTGACTGTGGACTGGCTATTAAATGATTTCAGAGAATTGCTAATTTTGTTAGGTGGGAAGTAGTATTATAGTTATGTAGAAAAAAGATTTTTATTTTGTAAAAATGCACACTAAAGTGTTTAGGAACGAATAGTCATGATGGTCGTAATTTCTTGTTAAATAATTGACCAAAATAAATCGCAAATATGGCAAACATTAATGGTGATTAAATCTAGGTGATGAATCTACAGATATGGATCCTATTAATTTCTTTTTTTGGAATGTTTCAAAGACTTTATAATAAAATGTTTTCTAAAGTTTTCATTTTTAAGTGGCCAAGAAGTATATAGCAAATTTAAACAGTGAAAAAGTGAAATGCAACATGTTTCTTGAAAATTAATGTACTTTCATAAAGACCACTGCTCTGCTCAAAGAACTCCTTGCATCTGTAGGCTTGCAAACAAATTAAAACTGTGTTCATGGGACATATTTCTAATGACAACAATGAACACTGTTGCTGACTATATAGGTAAAATGAATGAGAAAACCACTAATGGTGATGTTGCACAATTGGATTATTCTTATTCGAGATGCAGACACAAATTAAGTATCTTAAAAATCACTGATTTTCAAGATCGACATAATGATAATAGCTTAAAATCAAGTCTTCACTTGTGGGGAGGGGAGGCAGTTCCAGACTTCCACAGATGCTCCAATGAACTTCCATCAGTTGGTCATCAAGCTCGCTTCTCCATCAGGTGTGTGAGCATCATAGAGAAGGTAAGAGGCTGTTTTGACAAAAGTCAAAGTATGCCAGGAGTCCCCTAAATGAGGGGAATGTAACTAGGTTTATCCATTCTTGGGGCATTGTATGGGTCTCAGTTCAAAAGTAAGGCCTCTTTTAATTTCTTTCCTGCTGCTAATTGTGTTACTTGACCCATTAACCCTGCAAGACCCATTGTTCTTTTCCTCCTCTCTATGGTTTTGCTAAAAACTCAGGTTACTGTTCCAACCACCTGTCACTTAAACAAGTAAACATTATTTTTAATGGAAAGGCTGAAGGATTACCATAGAAATATAGCATGGGTACTGAAGATGTTATAGTCAGATTCTTTACCTTCACTGAGCCCTTCCTCTGTCACCAAAGCAAAATCATCATGGATCCAGCATCAGAATCCTGGAGTACCATGAAGGAAAAGAAGCCAGAGGCAGATGACCATGATCCTTGACTCTAGAGACTCCAACCAAAATATTTGGGCCAATTTTATCATTTTTGCAGAACTGGAGGCTGCTGCTCACAATGGCTTCTGACCACTTATTCATTCCTCAGTCAAAGCATATGATACAATTGATCTGCTGATCACTAGCAAACAGGTAGAGAGTGGTGAAGCAGTCGGGACAGCCTGGGCTTCACCACCGCCATTGCAGCTTCAGCATTGCAACTAACATAGATTTAAAACAATAGTTCTCAATGTATAGTCCGTGGACCTCTAGGGGCCCCAAGACCATTTCAAGGCATTCAAGAAGTCAGAACTATTTTCATAGTAATACCAAAAAGTTATTTACCTTTTGCATTGTGTTGACATTTGCACTGATGGTACAAAAGCAATGGTGGGTAAAACTGATGGTAGCTTAGCCTGAATCAAGGCAGTGAGATCAGTTCTGTATTAATAATCGTTGTATTCTTCACTGCCACATATTTTCAAGAAAAAAAAAAAGCCAGTTTCACTTAAAAATGCTATTGACTATATTGGTTTGCAAGGGCTGCCATAACAAAATACCACAGACTAGGTGACTTAAACAAAAGAAATTTTTGTTGTCATAGTTCTGAGGCTGGAAGTCCAAGATCAAGGTTCCCACAGAGTTGGTTTCTCCTGAGGCCTCTCTGCTTGGCTTGCAGATGGCCACCTTCTCACCATGGCCACACATGGTCCTTCCTCTGTGCTTGCACAACCCTAGTGTCTCTTCTCTTTGTGCGTCCAAATTTCCTCCTCTTAAGGACACCAGTAAGACTGGATAAGGGTCCACCCCAACGGGGTACCCTAATCCAATCCAAATTAGGTTATTGTACCTTCATTATCTCTTTAAAGGCCCTATCTTCAATCCCAGTCTGAGCTACTGGGGGTGAGGACTCCAATATACAAATTTTTGGAGAATGCAATTCAGCCTATAACATTGATGAAACAGCAAAAATATTAATTTTATCAAATCTCAACTCTTAAATATATGTCTTTTTAGTATTCTGTGTGAGAAAAGGGGACATAACATAAAGCACTTCTGCTGCATTCCAAATTATGATAGTTATTTAGAGGGAAAACATTAGTGCCATTGTTTGAGTTGAAGTAACCACTTATTCCAGAAAACACCATTTTTGCTTGAAAGAATGACTGACAGACAAACTATGCTTATTCAGACTTGGGTGTCTGGGAGGCATCTTCTTCAAAATGAATGAACTGAGCCAGTCACACCAAGAAAAACAACATAGTTGTCGCTAATGATAAAAATCTAAGCTTTGGGACAAAAATTAGCGTTAGGAAAGATTGTGTCTGCCACCATGAGCTGGATGGCTCTACAATATTCAAATACTTCTCTGATTCCAAGATATTGGTGGTAATATTAACTACTGTGATATTTTGGTATTGTATAATGAAATATGTCAACATATGGAAGTTGCCTCACTCAGTGAACCAATTATTTCCCAAATAACCAATGAATAATGTTACAAAACCATGCATGGGTGAATATTCCATCCAAAATGAAGATAGACCAATGAATTTTAATGTTACATAACATAAAAAGTTTATTAACATCTCACATTGCAACTAACCTCTCTTTTTAAACTACATATCTGTGTAAGGCCAGGTTTTTCCTCATATGTTTCAACCAAATCAACATGTTGCCATAGATACGATGCATAAACAGACGTGAGAAGCCAGCTGTCTTCTTATAAGCCAGCTATTTCCTGACAGATATCTGAAGACTGTGATCAAACACCCCTAGTATCTCCTTTCCTTTTCTATATTCCCCAATGTTTCTTAGCTGTTCCTCCCTGTACATGATTTGGAGTCTCGCCAAAGCCTGACATTCTCCTTTGAATACCCTGACGTTTGTCTAAGACCCTCAAAGAGTACACATCAATATCAGGAGCAGGGAGTGGAGATAAATAAAGCGAGTTCAACATTCACTTCCCAAATATTCCAAGCCTGGAGGAAACCCCTGTCTAATCCCTACTTCATTTCTTGGTTTGATATCCCATAAACTTTCTCAAAGTACTCTGAGTCTCCATCATGACATCTGGTCTCAACCAGGACTGGACAATACCATGATAAACCCAGTCCACGCACTGTCGCTTTCCTCTGTTCCCCCCTGAGAATGAGCTTGCCTGGCACTGAGAACAGGGCCAGGCCTCCTTCCAGAGAGGAATTGAACTTCAGGACACACCTGCCCTGTGCCTACCCCATCCCCTTCCCACAGAAGAGGATCTCACACAACAGTGAAAATCCAAACAGAGAAAGAAAATGACAGGTTGCCTTGGCCACTCTATGGCCCTTTAAGGGAAGGAGATCAGCTGTGGGACTGACAGGGTACCCAGATACACTTTCAAATAAGAAATCCCAGAATAAAAAACCAAATAAGACTGGGGATTTGCCTAGTGTACCAAAAAGTAAGTATTAGAATACTTGACCTCTTGTGTGATCCTTCAAAGATGGGTGCCTTGACCAAGTTGTCAAATCTCTCTGAATCTTTCTAGACTCTTATCTGAACACAAAAGGAAGTGAAAATATGTTCCTTGAAGTCTCTCCCAGCCGTGACATTTTAGGACTCTTCTGCAGAGGCACAAGTGATCCTTGATTACTCATGTTAGTGAAAAGAATGTGATTCGAATACTCCAAATTTTTAGACAACATGAAACTCATTTCTATTTGACTTTAGAATATATTTCATGATGTGAAGCAAATCACAGCAAATTTATCTTCCCAATGATGCTTAACTCAGGCTAATGTTAAAAATCAATTTGTTTGCAACTACTGGTACTGTGCTCCACTAAAGAAATGTGAGATAGTATTCCATAAAGCAGCGTGGTGCCAGAGAGAGAGCAGGGGATGAGGAGTTGGGAAAATGTGAGCTCTGGCTGTGACTGTCAATTTCTAGCTTTTCCTCGCTGAACATGAGATACCACATCCTTAAAATGGAGTCAGGCGGTCCACCCATGGCACAGTGGTTAAGTTTGGCACACTCTGCTTCTGTGACCCGGGCTTAGCAGGTTTGGATTTCGGGCACGGACATACACTCTTTATCAAACCATGCTGTGCAGTGTCCCACATACAAAATAGAGGACGATGGGCACAGACACTAGCTCAGGGCCACTCTTCCTCAAGCAAAAAGAGGAAGATTGGCAACAGGAGCTAGCTCATGGCCAATCTTACTCACCAAAAAAAAAAAAAAAAGGAGTCAGAAGATACTTCTGAGCACTCACTGAGTCAGGCACTGTGCTGGCACAGAGTATACAGAGATGAACAAGACAGATACCTTCTCTTAAGGGTCTCTACCTAAGGAAGAAGACAGAAAAAGGGTTCAAGTGCAATGACAGAGATGAGCACTGGAAGCCATGAAAATTCAGGGAAGGGATGGACATCTAACTCAGTGCAGTCCTGAGCCATCATTTAGGACTGCCCAGGGATGTCAACAGTTAAGCTAAGACCAGAAAATGAACAAGATCTAAGGTCGATTAAAGACCAAATTGGGGAATAGAAGAAGAAAAGGACATTTCAGGCAAAAGCAATCACATGGAGAAGGCAAAGAGGTATGAAAGCACATGGGGCCTTCGGGGGGCAAGTAGTTCAGTGCAGCTGAATTTGAGGGAGTGAGTGGAAAAGTACAAGATGGAAGACCGGGAAGTAGGCAAAAGTGCATGTTCCATAACATTTTATCGTGAAAATAACAGGAGTCATCAAAAATTTTAAGTATGTAATTTTATAGTTGGGGTCCCCCCAAGGCTTAGCATCAGTATTAATCAGCTATTTCTGCTATGATGATGATCTATAACAAAGAATCTCGAAGTTTTAGTTTCTTATAGCATCAAAGATATGTTGTTTTTCTCATTGGTCTGCAGGCCAGCTGGAGTTGGCTTCAAGGGCACTGGTGGAAATCCATGATGGGATGCCTCCTGGAGCCTCAGCTTGGAACTGGCACACTGCGACTTCCACCCATATTCTCTGGATCAAAGGCCCGAAGTCAATGGAGTGGAATATATACTCTGCCTGTAGTAGGAGGCCCTGAAAAGTCATGTGGCAAAGCTCATGGAGGTGTGCTTCTGCTGCAGAGAGAGGGAAATACGGGAACCACAACAGCTGTATTCCCATCAGGTGCATCACCCCAAAACTCTCTGCCACAGCCACAGGATTGCAAGATGCACTGGCCCAGACCCATAGGGTCACCTATATTAAGTTTTGGTATTATTCAAGATTTCAATTGCCTTTTCATTCCCAACTTCTTGTTTCC
The DNA here is from genome assembly GCF_021613505.1 of Equus quagga. Taxonomy (NCBI): domain Eukaryota; kingdom Metazoa; phylum Chordata; class Mammalia; order Perissodactyla; family Equidae; genus Equus; species Equus quagga. The sequence continues at coordinate 25,816,061 of NC_060268.1, read as the reverse complement.
TATGACTTAATATATAGGAATTAAAAAGAACCTTAATTTATTACTCAACACAGTAATTACCCAGCTCTTGCCATTTCAAAGACTAGCACCTAAAACCAGCTATACTCAAGAGTCCAAATTATAATACTTTATTCTCATCTGGACCTCTCCATGGGGCCCACATTGTCCTGTTTTCTTCCGTGAAGCCATCCCCTATTACATTGTCTGTAACTGAAACCATAGCATTTCTTCTTTTCCTATTTGTTTTTTGGGTTTTTTGATCTTTGAAAGACTGTTAGACTCTACATATGGAGATGAAGTTGCTTGCAGTTTACGAGACAGGCAGGCAGTTGTATGTAGAGTTGGAAGGAATTATGACAATGATTACAAGTAATTCTTATAAAGATGTGATCCTTTAAGCCATGGATTTGGATAAGATCCTCCAGGGAAAGTATGAAGTTCAATCTTTCTTCAATCCTGTTCCCTTTTTTTTTTTTTTTTTGAGGAAGATTAGCCCTTAGCTAACTACTGCCAGTCCTCCTCTTTTTGCTGAGGAAGACTGGCCCTGAGCTAACATCCGTGCCCATCTTCCTCTAGTTTATATGTGGGACGCCTACCACAGCATGGCGTGCCAAGCGGTGCCATGTCCGCACCCGGGATCAAAACCAGCAAACCCCGGGCCACCAAGAAGTGGAACTTACGAACTGCGCCACGGGGCTGGCCCCTCCCTTTTGATAATAACAACAACAAAATTCACATTCTCCTTTAATGACTAGCATTTAGTAAGTTCACTTTCAATGACTCCAGTGTATGACTTTATTTTCTCAGTGATAGACACACAGATCAATGTCTTGAGATCAGTGTCTTGAGAGATCAGAGGAAAGTTTCCAAAAGGGAATGCCTATGTCAAACATCAGAGGTCAAACAAGAATGTAAATAAAAAGCATCAATTGAATTTGGCAGAGCTACTGTGTCTAGTTGCACAGGTTGTGCCTCGCGCAAAGGTGCTCTGCTGAGGGGATGGTGGAGCTAAAATTCAGCCTGTGTTCTTCCTGCCGAGCCAAGGCCCTGGTGTTGAGCAGCATCAATGGGAGAAAGGGAAGTCGGTTATAAAGCACACAAAGGTGCCATTTGATTGCCAAACTTGAAGTCAAGGGGCTGCCTCTGCATTCACCTAGCACAGTGGCCTTTTCTAAACCTCACAAAGCACCATATGGGCTACTGGCCCTGAATTTAGCAACCAGGGAGTCCATGGAAAGGATAACATTTTAAATGTATGTGAAAGATCTGTGTAAACCATAACACTGCTTAGGTGTAAGGCGGGGCAGATGATTCAGAAGCTGAGAGGGGACAGGAAAAATTACACTGATCACAAACATTTTCTGCCAAATCCACTTGAGACGTTCAGGTAACTGACGAACTCCTCTGTGGGATACCATTTGAGTATAGACTAGCCAGAAAGCACAGATGGGAGTGGACATGATGATTTCTGAAAGTACATTCGAGTGGCAAGCTCCAACACAGATCTAGCCAGCAAAGAAGAGCCACAGACAGAAGCACCTGGGCGAGCCTGCCCTGACCTAACTGACAGAACTCTTTGATCTTGCTGCAGCTTGACCTGGAGAAAACATCCGGCCCAGGAGTTTGCGAAACCACAAAGGGTGAAACAAAGAGAGGTTGTTGTTAAGCTCTGAAGCAGTGGGTGTACGGGTGACTATACTAAACTTTGGGATGTCCGGAACACAGTGACACTAAACCCACAGAGACCTGTATAAAAACTGCAGGGGCAAAGTGCATTTCCCTGGGAAACCCTCAGGGTGGCTACTATGCCCCAGCGATAAACACAACAGGTTCATCCCTCCTAACTCAGTGACCCAGAAAGGATGCCGAGAAGTTGACCAGACCAGAAGAGGTGACCCCTAACTGCTAACTTCTCACTCACTGCTATTCACCTTTGGGGGGAACTGGCATTTCAACATGTTATTATAGCCACATTTGGGGACTATGAAAAGGCATTTCTTTAAAACAAATCTTTGACTTGGTTCATATCGACTCTGTTGCAAAAGAGAGTTATATGTGCCATCTCATATGGAATTCCTGAATTCAAATCTCTAGAGACATTTGCCTGAATGTTTTGCTTTGCAGTATTGGAAGATGAACTTAAAGAAAGATTGATTTGCTTTTAGGCCATCACCAGTCATAATTATTCATTCTAATGCTGATACACTGTAAATTACTGATACTTAATCAGTGCTTTCTATTGCCCTGTCAGCTCTTGTTATCCACACGTTATCTGCCCTTAAAGTAGCACTGGTGACTGTCAGGGCCTTGACTCTGGAATAGTCATGGATCTAAGACCCATCCCCTTGATGATGCCAGATTTCCAAGACAGAGAGTTAGCTATAGGTCTAGGAAGAGAGAGCCATCTAGAAAAATAGAAAACAACAATTTGGAGAACTTCATGAAGTGTGCTAGACTGGAAATGTTCACCATAGGAATATGTGCTCCTACCTACTCCCCAGAAAACATCCTCCCAAAGGCAAACCCACAACTATCTGCAGTTGATTAAATCATAATGAACCAGATGGATCAGCAACAAGTGCCATCTTTCTAAGATCAGAATAATTGTCCCCTATGTGTCCATAACTGGACTCACACAAAATAGTAGCTGCCATTTTTACTCAACACTAAGCCTCCAGACCCAAGTTCACTGAAATGTTGTTACTGATATTCTGATGGAGAATTAAATGTTCCAAACTGTGTTAAATCTGACCATTCACTAAGCATGGAATTTCCTCTTTTCCTCTTAATGCTCGAGCTTTTTTGCATTTTCCAGCATTTCGCTTCTGAAGCTAGCATCCAAAGGGCTTTCCTCTGCATTCTCATTTCCATTACAGGGTCTATTTGCAAGTTAAGTTTTGAATTTCTTCAGAAACCTCTGTGGATAAGTTTCCTCTTTTATTTCTCTTCTATCCCAGAGAGCTACTCAGAGCAAAAAGCTCAAGCTTAAACTATCTTGATTCAGTTTATCATGAGGCAAACATGCTCTGCATGTGATTGCTCCGTACCCAATCGTTCACTCAGTGTTTTCTGCCAAACTTATTTCTAAGTGTCTTTCTCTACCCTTGATCCTTGGGCCTCCACCTTATAAAATCATACTTTCCTCTTTAAAATCTACTCACAAAGTATTGATACTCGACAAACTCTCCACATCTAAGTTCTTCCTCCCTTGTCACAAACCCGGAGACTCAAACCCTGTGAAAATAATGTTCCGCAAACATTTGCATCTCAACAAGGGAATGATACAAAACATTTCCCATTCCTATTCCTGTTTTTTGCTTCTCAGTCTTAACCCAATCCATGCTGATCTGGAAAGTTAGCACCCCTCTGCGCCATTTGTGAGCATTTTTCTCAAAGATCTGTGCCCAGAGCAGCATTTTGGGACCAAGTCTGAGCTCCATTGATATCACATGACCCTTGAGGATGCCTCACTCAGAAAGACTCAAAAGTTTCACCTCAATCCAAGTCCAGCTACTTCATCGCTGTAATTTGCCTTTGGAAAAGGTTGAGCTAGCTACGCATCACTCCTGTAAAGACTCACAACTGAATCTTCAATTCTACAGGCTAGATGGGTCCTATGAACCTCCAGGACAAAGGCTTGAATCCCTTTGCATTCAAGGGAAGGGGCTGTAATGGAAGCTATCCAGATCACACAACTTCCGTGGAAGAAAAAAGCATTGTCACCTTAGAAAACTACAACTCTCTGGTCTACTTTTGTTCTCCTAATACCACACCTCATTGTACCATGTATTCATGGCAGACCTAGTCTACTCACAACCTGGCACAAGTCAACAGTCTTGTGTTAGTCTGGAGGCTCGAGGTAAAGGAAGTGAATCTGACTCCAGGGTAAAATTTTCCCTCTCTCCAATACAAAGCCTCAAACAACCATGTATAAATAGGTCTCGAATCACCCTATATTTCCATTTGGATGTATTTCTCCCAGTTCCTGTACATTGTTTCTGCATATAGGGAATTCGATGATGAAAACTCAAACTCTATCTTAGAGACACTAATTACCTCAACTATCAGTGCAGATTGATTGCATGGAAAGGAGACAATTTTGCACCAGGATTTGTTCACCTCTATTGTAAGGAGAAAAACAAGAGAAAACTCTCTTCCTACAACAACTTTGTCCTTTCATTGGGCCCTCCTCCCCATCACATCCCTCATATCATTTTGCTTTATTCCCATCAAAACCTGACCTCAAGAAATGACATGAAACCAATCATACTAATTTTTGAGTGATGAAAATAGATGGAGGCTTTATCTTTTCTGAGGTTGGGTGGGGGGGAGGGGCATTGTATTTTAATAGAGATGATGCCGTAAGCTAAAGACTGAAGCAACCAGGGCAGAATTTCCAAAGCTGCATAAACAGTGCCCAAAATGAAAGATGGAAGTTTGTTCTCCCTTCATTTGTAGGCTTACTGTAGATCATACAAGGAGAGTCTGGAGTCTTCCAGAGCAGTCACTTCTCTTCCTGTGTCCAGGGAGAAGCCCAGCTGGAGTGCAGAGCCAAAGAGAACATTAACCTGCTAGTGGAGAGAGGCCTGCAGCAGAGTGTGGAACTGGGGACAATAGGAAAAGAAAAACGGTACTTGGAAAAGGATATTTCTTTTCAATATCAGGAATAGCTTTGTAACAGTTGAAAGCCATTCAGCAGTGAAACAAACCTCCTTGTCAGAGAGTAAGTTCAAGGTTGTCTACCTGGGGGAGCTAGAACTCAATGACTTAAGCTTTTTTCATCCCTGGAACTCATTACAGAATATTCTATGTTGAAAGGAAATCAGGACTGCCACCAAATAACAACTACGGTTATTATTATGGCATATTCCTTCCCAGTTTTCTTTTCCAATGTATAGATTATTACATACTCTGTGTATGTAATCATATTCCATATACAAATTTGTGTCTTTGTTAACATTATATAGCCAATTTGCCGTGTTATTACATACTCCTCCTAATCAGTATTTTTTTCTTTTGAGGAAGATTAACCCTGCACTAACGTCTGCTTACAATCCTCCTCTTTTTGCTAAGGAAGACTGGCCCTGAGCTAACATCCGTGCCCATCTTCCTCTACTTTATATGTGGGATGCCTGCTATAGCATGGCTTGACAAGCAGTGCGTAGGTCTGCACCCAGGATCTGAACTGGAGAACCCAGGACCACCGAACTGGAACATACCAACTTAAACCGTTGCAACACCGGGCAGACCCCCTAATCAGTACTTTTAATGAGCTACATTAATATTGTATCTAGGACCATACTATAGCTTACTTATTCAGTTCTCTGATGACTGAATATTTAGGCAGCTTCTACATTTTTACCTATTACAAAAATTGATATGATCAACATATCTATCTGTATAAATTTTTCATTATTGAAAATTATTGTATATGTATAAGAGGAAACTATGTATATAAAAGCTTTATATATTTAATATATATCTATATATATATAAAATCTGAAATAAGCCCACATTTCCTCAAATAATGATTCAAAATAAGGTTTTCCCTTATTTTGCCAACCTGACCACATAAACACTTTGGGGTGAAGATGAAACTTTCAAATTCTAGTTTAAAATTTTTTTATATATTAATTTAGTTGCACATACATATTTAACATCACATATTATAAAAATAATATATTAATTTTGATACTGCTTTTTTCCATTCTCATAGTTCATAAATTTTATTCCAATTTCTCACAAGCATCTTAAACCAAAATATTTGTCATCAATAAACCTGCTTTTTAAAATCTTCACACAGTCTTCCAGAGCATATCCAGTTCACATGTGTCTAAGTTGTCTGAATTATAGCACACTATGGATCCATATATGAAGCTATCAATAAAACATTTTTAAACCACAATATCCATTCACAAAACATTAGAACTGTTTTTTTGACATTTATCCTGTAAGCGAATATTAATGATCTCCACAAAAATCATTTACTTAAAAGATTTGTTTAAACAAATTTGAACACTTATAATTTGGAAGTCATACTCCCAAGAATAGTTCCCAAGTTTTCGTTAAATTACTTAGTCATCTTTTTCACTAATCTCATCAGCTGACTTCCATAAGTATTTGTGAACTAGCATTGATTGAGATCATCCCGGGTTATGTGTCTTCACTAAACTGCACTTAACTGTGCAAAATAAAATAATTGCGTGAAAGCATTATAATATGGCTTTTTGTAATTTTTGTAAGGAATCAAATATAAGGGGACTTTGTCTTCTCTAATGATAGTAACTCTCACTTTATATCCAAACATGAGTAGTATTTTCTCACAGTCAATTCACCAAAGTGGAAATATTGGTTCAAACTAGTATAAGTATTTTCACCCTCTTAATATTAACTAATTGGCTTCCAATAAAAATATAACAATTTATATTGTTACCAACATCTTGACAGCATTGGGAACATAGCTTTTTCTGATAAAAGCATTGCTTAAATATCTATCCTAAAAACGATTGGTTAATGCTTCAGATATTTTATTACCAGATGATAGAAACCTGTTTTGAAGTTTGTTAATCGATGAGTGACTTTCATTTGCCCTTTGCCCATTAACTTTTCAGTTTTTAGTGTTTTACTTGTCAAGTAATATACGAGCTTTCATACCTCCTAACTCCTTCCTTTAGGGACTTACTCCAATGGTTTGAGAATGTGAACAAGGATCACTAAAGTCATCAGTGATAAATAACCCCAACCACACATTTTAATAATGTTTACTAAATATGCCCATAGCAATGTAAAAGAGAATATCATGAAAAAAGTAAAGGGGATTGAACAACAATGACTGTGAGCCTGTGTACTGCGTCACACACTAGTATATGGTGAACCAAGAAGTGGAACCCACATCTGTCTAATTTACATAATTCCTCCCTTCAAAAAGCTCAATGCCTAGTACAAAACAAGACAAGTGCTTGGAAAGTGGTTGTTGTGAATTGATTTCCATCTCATTGGAATATGGCATGCTTTCAGAGTCCAATTTTTTTTTAATAATGTATTTCTAAGAGCATAACTTCAAGAAGATCCACAAGGTGAAACTCTGTCACTGAATCCCCAAGTTCTAAAAGTTCGCATGTCTTGTCCTGAGGAGAAAACTGTTGAATGAGGGAGTAGACATGGCAAGAAGGTTGTTATTAGGTAGAACTGGACAAATGGCCGTAGATGTGATGAAGAGTACAGATCCTCACAAAGGAAACCTGAGTTACCAGAAAGACACCAGTAAGTAAACAGATGGTGGCAGGGAAAATATTGTTGGGTAGAGTTAGCTGGAAAGAGCTCTTGGAGATGAATCTTGACTTGGTCCTTGAAAATGGTAGAAGACCTAGCAAGACAAGGAATATTATTTCAGAGTCAGGATTCTCCCTCTCTAAACTAATGGCACCAAGTAGTCTCCTCATCCCACAGCAAAGGCATAATTTATCCCTACACACTTAAATTAAGTGTTTTTGAAAAATATTTCCAAGAAACTAACCAATATTTCTGTTCACTTTAGAGAATTAATCAACATTAATACCATAGATATGAGAGCTTGCAAGTCCTGGGCTTTCCCTTGCTCTTCTCCTGACTCTGGACAATTTTATCCAAAGCACAGGGATTACTCCCCTCATCCTTGGTTGACATTCACCAGTTGGCACACCAAACCCAATTGCTCTTTTTAAATCTAGAAGATCAAAAGAAATGCACAGAGGAAGAAAACTATATCTAGACTCCCTCCCAGGGTGTCTACAATAACTGAGTTTATGGCTTAAATGATAGAATACATCAATACATTCAAAGTAAACTCAGAAGAACCTATTTTCAGGGTATATAAACAATTCCCAGAGATAACACTTTTAATGAAATTCTCATTTTTAATGCCAAAAAGGAGCATATCATCCTTGGCTTGCTTATTTTCTAAAAGAGCAGAATCTTTAAGACATTAATTTTTCAGCATATAATGATGAGTTTATGGCATTCTTTCTGGTATAGCAGACAGAAGCATTCATGGTAAGAAAAAGAAGAAAAGTGGCCAGCTTCCTGCTTCACACAAGAAATCATGAAGCAAAAATATTCCAAGCCAAACAAAAAGTTTCAAAACATTTTACGGTTTCATATTATTTGCTATTGCATTAGGAACATGTAACTTTGCAAAGATAGATATTTCTGTTACCATCATATCCTTGTGATTGATCTTATCCTCATCAAGTCATTATGTCTATCTTGACATGATGCAGGATACAGGGCACAACATCATGTACACAGTGTTCCGTCCAAAAATAGATAAATAAGCTAACCTAATCAAACCTCCATTTCTAACATGAGAAAAGGGAGGTAAAAGGACAAGTTAAAGGATTCCACAAAGAAACAACTAGAAAAATCCAGAAGGTAAGATATTCTACAGGACAACAGACCCAGTCCCTTCAATAATCAATGTGATGAAAAGAAAAAGAAGTTACAGTGGAAAGGGAACTATTACAGATAAAAGAAACTTAAAAGTGATGTCAATATCATGGTGGAATGAGTTGTTCCTTTGTCTCTCCACTCTAAATTACAACTAAATCAACATTCATTCACCAATAGAGGATTCCCTGCATAGCACAAGATGCCTGAGAGATCCATGCAACTATATGTCTGAAGGTGGGTAGACTGGATCCTTGGGAAGCAGTGGAACTAAGGAAGCAACCCCCTCCCCCTCCCTGAGTCAATGATCCAGGTCCCGGATCCTCACACACTGGTCAGCGTGGCTGTGAGTGGAAGCAAGGGCAACTAGCCCTGCAAGCAAATGTTTTTAGAGTGGTGGCCTGGCCTGCAGCGGCCCTGCGCATGCAAATGCTCCCCACCAAGTAGCAGTGGTTCAGCACCTGTGAAGGTGCCCCAACAGCCAAGTGCAGTGCAGGCCTGCAGGAAGGCTCTGTGCCTGCCAAGCACAGCAGCCTGTGGGACCTACCCGCTAAACAAAGTGCCAGCTAATAAGAAGGAGCACTCCTGTGTAAGCATGTCCTGACGAGTGGAGGTGACTCAGCCCATGTGAAGGTGTCCCCCACCAAGTTCAGCAGCTGCTGGGACCTACCCATGAGTTCAGTGCTGACCTGCACAAAAGCCCCCACCACCCCGCCTAGCACATCAACTCAGTCAAAACTGCTTGCCTAGTGCAGTGGATCTATCCACACAAACATACATTGGCTCCACTGACACAACTGCCACCAAATGGGGCAGGATCAGAAAACACAGCTCCCAAACCCGCACAGCAGTAGCAGGTGTAATCTGTGACCTGATATTACACAAATAGGCCAGCAGAAGATCAATTCTTCAAACACCATGAAGAACTACTGTAACACTGCAGAGCAGAAGGAAAATGACAAGTCTCAAGAAACCATACTGAAGTCACAGATTATTACAAACTAAATGACAGAGAATCAAAATAGTTTTCAAAAGGAATGTCAAAGATTTACAAGAAAACACAGAAAGAAGTTTAATAAGCCCAGGAATAAAATTAATGAACAGAAGGAATACTTCACCAAAGAGATTAAAGCCCTTAAAAACACTATACAGAAATTCTGGATATGAAGAACACAATTCATGAGGTAAAGAACAGTTTAGAAACCATAAAAAATTGAGCAAATCTTATGAAGGAAAGAATTAGTGAAATAGAAGATAGAAATACAAAAATGTTTCAGGTGAGGGAGGAGAGAGAACTAAGATTTTTAAGAAATGAAGAACCTCTTCTAGAAATATCCAACTCAATTAAGAAATGTAACATAAGGATTATACATATTCCAGAGGGAGTAGAGAGGGAGAAAGGAGCAGGGAGCTTGTTCAAAGAAATAATAGCTGAGGGGCCAGCTCCGTGGCCGAGTGGTTAAGTTTGCACACTCCGCTGCAGCGGCCCAGGGTTCGGATCCTGGGCGCAGACATGGCACTGCTCGTCAGGCCACGTTGAGGCAGCGTCCCACATCCTACAGTTAGCAGGACCTGCAACTAAGATATACAAGTCTACAGTTGTTAGCCCAGGTGCCAATCCTTAAAAAAAAAGAAAAAAGAAAAAAAGGAAGATTGGCAACAGTTGTTAGCCCAGGTGCCAATCTTTAAAAATAATAATAATAATAATAATAGCTGAAAATTTCCCAAAGCTGGGGGTAAAACTGGGCTTACAAATATATTAAGCCAATAGAACTCCTAATTACATCAAGGCAAAAAGATCTTCTCCAACGCATATACTACTAAACTGACAAAAGTAAACAAAGAAAAAATGTTAAGGGAAGCAAGACAGAAGAAAATAACCTACAAAGAAACCCCTATCAAGCTTTTGCCAGATTTCTCAGCAGCAACATAACAGGCTGGAAGAGAATGGAATGATGTATTCAAAATACTGACACACAAAAACTTTCAGCCAGGAATAATCTATCCAAGAGAAATTATCCTTCAGATTTGATAGAGGAATAAAAGCTTTCCAAGATAAAGAAAACCTGAGGGAGTTCATCACCACTGGACCTGCCAAAGAAGAAATGAGGAAAGGAGCCCTCCTACCTTAAACAAAAAGGCAAAACCTTACAAAGATTTGACCAAGGAGATAAATAGACAGACAAAAATCAGAAAATTGTAGCTCTCTATCAGAATAGGCTAGCAAACACTTAATTATAACATAAAAGATAAAGGAAAAGAAAGCATCAAAAATAACTAGAAACATTTCAATTTAGTCACAAGCTCACAGCACAAAAAAGAATAATTTATGACAACAAAAGCTCAGAAGGGAAAGAGGAAAGTGATGGAATCTGCTTAGGCTAATGGAGAATAAGAAGCTGTCGGAAAAAGGGCTATCTCATCTATGAGAACTTTTATAAAACCTCATGACACCAGTAAACAAAAAATCAGAGCAGAGCCACAAATCATAAATAAGAAAAAAACTGAGAAAACCACCACAGAAAACCACCAAACTGAAAGGCAGTCAGAAAGACATGGGAAAAGGAACAATGAAAATATAGAACAACTGGAAAATGAGCTAAAATGGCAGTGTTAGGCCCTCATATATCAATACTCACTCTAAATGTAAAAGGATTGATTTCTCCAATCAAAAGACACAGAGTGGCTGGATGGATTTAAAAAGAAGACCCAACAATATGCCACCTGCAGGAAACACATCTCAGCTCTAAAGACAAACTTAGACTCAGGGTGAAGGGATGGAAGATGATACTCAAAGCAAATGGCAAGCAAAAGAAAGCAGGTGTTGCCATACTTATATCAGACAAAGCAGACTTCAAGATAAAAAAGACAATGACAAACAAAGAAGGGCAGTATATAATGATAAAAGGGGCATTCCACCAAAAGGACATAACATTTATGAATATATATGCACCTAACACAAGAGTACCAAAGTATATAAAGCAACTGTTAATAGATCTAAAGGGAGACATTGACAGCAACACAACAATAGTACTGGACCTCAACATTCCACTTACATCAATGGATAGACAATCCAGACAGAAAGACAGCGAGGAAACCATGGCCTTGAATGAAACACTAGACCAGATGGATGACTTAGAAATATAGAGAACATTCCATCCAAAACCAGCAGAATGCACATTCTTCTCAGGTGCACATGGAATATTCTCAAATATAGACCATATGTTGGAAAACAAGGCAAGCCTCAATAAGTTTAAGAAGATTGAAATTATATCAAGCATCTTTCCCTACCACAATGCAATGAAACTAGAAATCCAGTACAAGGAAGAATCTTGGAAAGTCACAAATACGTGGAGACTAAACAATATGCTACTGAACAGCCTTGAATCAAAGGAGAAATAATAAAGTAACTGGAGACAAATAAAAATGAAAACACAACATACCAACTCTTACTGGATACAGCAAAAGCAGTACTAAGAGGGAAATTTATAGCAATACAGGCCTACCTCAAAAAACATGCAAAATCTCAAATAAATAATCTTAAACTACACCTAGCAGAACTAGAAAAATAGAAATAAACAAGGCCAAAGTCAAAAGAAGGAGGGAAATGATAAAAATTGGAGCAGAAATAAATAAAATAGAGACTGTAAAAACAATAGAAAGAATACATAAAACAAAGAGCTGGTTCTCTGAGAAGATAAACAAAATTGACAAACTCTTTGCCAGTCTCACTAAGAAAAAAAGAGAGAAGTCTCAAATAAATAAAACTAAAATTGAAAGAAGAGAAATTACAACAGATACCACAGAAATACAAAGGATTATAAGAGAATACTATGAAAAACTATTTGCCAACAAATTGGATAGCCTAGAAGAAATAGATACATTCTTAGACTCATACAACCTCCCAAAACTGAATCAGAAGAAATGGAGAATCGGAATGGACGAACCACAACTAAAGAGATTGAAACAGTAATCAAAAACCTCCCAAAAAACAGAAGTCCAGGACCCAGTAGCTTCTCTCTAGAAACTTCTATCAAACATTCTAAGAAAATTTAATACCTTTCCTTTTCAAACTATTCCAAAATATTGAAGAAAAGACACTTTCTAACATTCTGTAAGGCCAACATTGCCCTGATACCAAAACCAGACAAGGACAACACAAAAAAGTAAAATTACAGGCCAATGTTGCTGATGAACATAGACACAAACATCCTCAACAAAATATTAGCATATAAAATACAACAATATATTAAAGAGATCATACACCATGATCAAGTGGAATTTATACCAAGGATGCAGGAATAGTTCAACATTGGCAAATCAACCAATGTTTTAGACCGCATTAACAAAATGAGGACTAAAAGTCACATGATCATTTCCATAGATGCAGAGAAAGCATTTGACAAGATTCAACACCCATTTATGATAAAAACTCTCAATAAAATGTGTATAGAAGGAAACTATCTCAACATAATAGAGGCCACATATGACAAACTCACAGTCAGCATCACACAATGGTGAAAAACTGAAAGATTTCAACATTAGCTGCTCTGTCTCCTTGCTAAGCACTGTGCAGTAATAAAATTCCTACTTTCTTCCACTACACCCGGTGTCAGAGATTAGCTTGCTGTGCAATGGATGAGTGAACTCACTTCAGGTTCAATATCAAAATCAGCTGCATTTCTATACACTAGTAACAAACTAGCAGAAAGAGAACTCAAGAATGCAATCTTACTTACAATCAGAACAAAAAGAATGAAGTATCTGAGCATAAATTTAACCAAGGAGGTGAGAGACCTACACACTGAAAACCATAAGATGATACTGAAAGAAAGTGAAGAAGTATAAGAAATGGAAAGATAGTCCACGCTCATGGATGGATTAATAAACACAGTTAAAATGTCCATATTACCTAAAGCATTCTACAGATTCAATGCAATTCCAATGAGAACCTCAATGACATTTTTCACATAAATAGAACACAGAATCCTAAAATTTATATGGAATAACAAAAGATCCCAAAAAGCCAAAGCAATCCTGAGAAAGAAAGAACAAAGCTGGAGGCCTCACAATCCCTGACTTCAAAATATACTACAACGCTGTAGTAATCAAAACAGCATGGCACTGGCACAAAAACAGACACACACAGATCAATGGAATATAAATGAAAACCCAGATATAAAACCACACATCCTTGGACAGCTAATCTTTGACAGACGAGCCAAGAACATACAATGGAGAGAGGAAAGTCTCTTGAATAAATGGTTGGAAAACTGGACAGCCACATGCAAAAGAATAAGACTAGACCATTGTCTTGCATCATACAGAAAAATTAACTCAAGATGGATTAAAGACCTGAATGTAAGATCCTAAACCATAAAACTCCTAGAGGAAAATATAGGCATTGGTCTTAATAGTATCTTTTCAAATGCCATGTCTACTCAGGCAGGGAAATAAAAGAAAAAATAAACAAATGGGACTACATCAGACTAAAAAGGTTCTGCAAGGCAAAGGAAATGATCAACAAAACAAAAAGACAGCCTGCTAACTGGGAGATAATATTTGCAAATCATACATCCAACTAGGGGTTAATTTCCAAAATATGTAAAGAACTTATACAACTCAACAACAAAAAAACAACCCAATCAAAAACTGGGCAGAGGATCTGAACAGATATTTTTCCAAAGAAGATACACAGATGACCAATAGCCACTTGAAAATATGTTAAATGTCACTAATTATTAGGGAAATGCAAATTAAAGCCACAATGAGATATCACCTTACACCCGTCAGAATGGCTAGAATTACCAAGACAAAAAATAACACATTTTGGAGAGGAGGGGCTGGCCTGGTGGCATAGTGGTTAAGTTCATGTACCCTGCTTCAGCAGCCCAAGATCTACTGGTTCGGATCCCCAGCACAGATCTGTGCACCACTCATCAATCCATGCTGTGGCAGGCATCCCACATATAAAGTAGAGGAAGATGGACCTGGATGTTAGCTCAGGTTTAATCTTCCTCAGTAAAACAGGAGGATTGGTGGCAGATGTTATCTCAGGGCTAGTCCTCCTCAAAAAAAATAAATAAATAAAAATAAAATGTTGGAGAGGATGTGGAGAAAAGGGAACCCTCATATACTGCTGGTGGGAATGCAAACTGGTGCAGCCTCTGTGGAAAACATTATGGAGATTTCTCAGAAAATTAAAAATAGAAATACCATATGATCCAGCTATCTCACTACTGGGTATTTATCCAAAGAATGTGAAATCAACAATACAAAGATATTTATATACCCCTAGGTTCATTGCAGCATTATTCACAAATGTCAAGACATGGAAGCAACCCAAGTGCCCACAAACTGATCAATGGATAAAGAAGATGTGGTATACGTATACAACGGAATACTACAGAGCCATAAAAAAAGACAAAAATGTCCCATTTGCAACAACACGGATGGACCTTGAAGGTATTATGTTAAGTGAAATAAACCAGACAGAGAAAGACAAACACCATATGAATTCCCTCATACGCAGAAGATAAACACATGGATAAGGAGAACAGATCAGTGGTTACCAGAGGGGAAAGGGTTGGAAGGGAGAGTGAAAGGGGGAAAGGGGCGCAAATGTATGATGATGGATAAAAACTAGACTACTGGGGGGTGAACACAATGCAGTCTATAAAGAAACTGAAATAGAATAATTTACAGCTGAAATTTATACAATGTTATAAACCAATATGGCCTCAAAATAATTTTTTAAAAAGCTTAAAAGATTTTGAAACCAAATTAACTACATAGTCTTTAACTGGATTCTTGTTTTAAAATACCATCTGTAAAAGACATGTTAGAAAGAATTAGGGAAATGTGACCACAGACTGACTATTAGATGATTTAGGCAATTGTTACTTTTGTTAGGTGAGAAATACTATTATGGTTATGTAGAAAAATATATTTATTTTATAAAATGCATGCTAAAGTGTTTAGGAATGGATAGCCATGATGTTTGAAATTTATTTTTAAATACTTGACCAAACTAAAGAGCAAATACAGCAAACAATGATGGTTAAATGTAGGTGATGAAACTATAGATGTTGATTTATTAATTTTTTTGGAATGTTTCAAGAATTTACACTAAAATATTTTCTAAAGTTGTCATTTTTATATGGCCAAGAAGTCTGCAACAAATTTAAACAGTGAAAAAGTAAAATGCAATATGCCTCTTGAAAATTACCATACTTTCTTAAAGAATACTTCTCTGCTTAAAGAACTCCTTCATCTGTAGGCATGCAAACAAATTAAAACTGTGTGTTCATATGACACATTTCTAAGACAACAGTGATGGATGTCACTGACTACATAGGTAAAATAAATAAGAAAACTGCTAACGGCGATGTTGCACATTTTGCATTATTCTTATTCAAGACATAGGCATAAGTGAGGCATCTTAAAACCACTGCCTTTCAAGATCTGACATAATGATAGTAGCTCCAAATCAAGCCTTCACTTGTGGGGCAGGGGAGGTGGTTCCAGACTTCCTCAGATGTTCCAATGAAATCCCATCAGTTGATTGTCAAGCTCTCTTCTCCCTGAGACGGATGAGCATCATAGAGAAGGTAAGAGATGGTTTTGACAAAAGTCAAGTATGTCAGGAGGCCCCTAAATGAGGGAATGTGACTAGGTTTAGCTATTCCTAAGAACTTATGTGAGTCTCACTTCAAAAGCTTGGCCTCTTTTCATTTCTGTCCAGTTGCTAAGGATATTATTTGACCCATTAACCCTGAAAGCCATGTTGCTCTTAATGCTCTTTATGGTTTGGCTAAAAACTCAAGTTATTGTCCCAATCACCTCTCACTAAACAAGTGAACATTATTTTTCATGGAAAGGCTGAAGTATTGCCACAGAAATATAATGTGGGTACTGAAGGTGATGTAGTCAGATTCTTTGCCTTCACTGAGCCCTTCCTTTGTCACCAAAGCACAATCATCATGGATCCAGCATCAGACCCCCGGAGTCCCATCAAGAAGAAGAAACCAGAGGCACATGACCATGGTCCTTGACTCTAGAGACTCCAACCAAAGTATGTGGGTCAATTTCACCATTTTTACAGAGCTTGAGGTTGCTGCTCACAATGGCTTCTGACCACTTATACATTCGTCAGTCAAGGCATATGATACAATTGATCTGCTAATCACTAGCAAACAGGTAGAGAGTGGTGAAGCAGCCGGGAGAGTCTGGGCTTTACCGCTGCCACTGCAGCTTCAGCATCATTAATAACAGATTTAAACAATAGTTCTCAAAGGATGGTCCATGGACCTCTAGAGGCCCCAAGAACTTTACAGGGAGTTCAGGAAGTCAGAACTATTTTCATAATAAGTCCAAAACACTATTTGCCTTTTTCATTGTGTTGATATTTGCACAGATGGTACAAAAACAATGGTGGGTAAAACTGCTGGTACCTTAGCCTGAATCAAGGCAGTGGCATCAATTCTGTATTAGTAGTTATTGTATTCTTCAGTGACATATATTTGCAGGGAAAAAAAACTGCCATTTCACTTAAACATTCTATTGACTGTATTAGTTTGCGAGGGCTGCGATAACAAAATACCACAGACTAGGTGACTGAAACAACAGAAATTGATTTTCTCATAGTTCTCAGGCCAGAAGTCCAAGATCGAGGTGCCCACAGAGTTGGTTTCTCCTGAGGCCTTCCTTGGCTTGCAGATGCCACCTTCTCACCGTGTCCACATATGCTCTTTCCTCTGTGTATGCACATTCTTTGTGTCTCTTCTCTTTGTGTGTTCAAATTTCCTCTTTTTGTAAGGATACCAGTCAAACTGGATTAGGATCCACCCTAAGGGAACATCCTAATCCAATCCAAATCACCTTATTTTAACTTAATTATCTCTTTAAAGGTCCTATCTTCAATCACATTCTGAGCTACTGGGGGTAAGGACTCCAACATACAAATTTTTGGAGGACATAATTCAGTCCGTGACATTGATGAAACAGTAAAAATTCTAATTTTATTAAATCTCAACTTTTAAGTATATGTCTTCTTAGTATTCTGTGTGAAAAAGGGGATGTAATATATAGCACTTGTGCTGCATTCCAAATCAGGATAGTTAACTTGAGGGAAAACATTTGTGCAACTGTTCAGTTGCAAGCTGAACTAGCCACTTTTTCCAGAAAATACCATTTTTTCTTGAAAGAATGACAGACAAACTATAGTTATTCAGACCTCAGTGTTTGGTAGGCATCTTCTTGAAAGTGAATGAACTGAGCCTGTCATGTCAAGAAAAACAGCTCATTGTTGTGGCTCATGATAAAAATTTAAGCTTTTGGGCAAAAATTAGAGTATAGGAAAGCTCGTATCTGTCACCATGAGTTTGATGGCTCTACAATGTTTAAATACCTTTCTGTTTTCAAGATATTGCTGGTGATATTAACTACTGTGATTTTTGATATTGTAGAATGAAATATGTCAACATGCGGAAGTTGCCTAACTCCATGAACCAATTATTTCCCAAATGAGGAATGAATAATGTTACAAAACCATTCGTAGGTGAAAGTTCCATCCAGAATGCAACATATCAACGAATTTTAATGTAACAGAATATGAAAAGTTCATTAACATCCCACATTGCAACCAATCTCTCTTTTCAAGCTACATATCCATGTAAGGCCAGGTTTTTCTCATGTTTCAACCAAACCAACATATTGCCATAGATACAATGCATAAACAGACATGGGAATCCAGATGTCTTCTAATAAGCCAGCTCCTTCCTGACTTATATCTGAAGACTGTGATCAAACACCCCTAGTATCTCCCTTCCTTTTCAACACTCCCTTCCTTTTCAACACTCCCCATGTTTTTTAGCTGCTCCCCTGTACATGATTTAAAGTCTCCTCAACAGCATGGTATTCTCCTTTGAATACACTGAAGTTTCTCTGTAACTCTCAAAAACTACATATAAATACCAGGAGTAGGGTGTGGAAATAAATAAAGCTAGTTCACCATTCACATCCCAAAAATTCCAAGCCTGGGGGATACTCCTGTCTAATCCCTATTTTATTTCAAGGCTTGTTATCTCATAAATTTTCTCAAGTTGTTCTGTTTCCAAGCATGAGGCCTGGTCTCAGCCAGGACTGGACAAAACATGGAAAACTCAGTCCTTGCACACTGTCCCTGTCCTCTGTTCTCTCCTGAGAATGAGCTTGCCTGGCACTGAGAACATGGCACAGCCTCCTTCCAGGAAAAACTGAACTTCTGGACACACCTCCCCTGTGCCTGACTCTCCCCCTTCCCACAGAAGACTATCTCATACAACAGTGAAAAATTTATAAAGTGAAAGAAAATGCTAGGTTGCATAGGCCACTTTATGGCCACTTCAGGGAAGGAGATCAGCTGTAGGACTGAGAGGATACCCACAGACACTTTCAAATCATAAATGT
Organism: Equus quagga; assembly: GCF_021613505.1. Lineage (NCBI taxonomy): Eukaryota > Metazoa > Chordata > Mammalia > Perissodactyla > Equidae > Equus > Equus quagga. The sequence goes on along the minus strand of NC_060268.1, from coordinate 25,797,188 downwards.
CAGATTAAAAAAACAAAGAATTTGCTGTGTGTAGCAAAAACTATCACTGGGCTAGGATTGGGTTACTTAGTTTCTTGTATGTTCCTTCAAAGTTGGATGCCTTGGCCAACTTGTGAAACCTCTCTGTATCTTACTAGATACTCTTGCATCTGAACACCCAAAGGAGTGAATATATATGATCCTTGAAGTCTCTCCCAGAGATGACATTCCCGAATTCCTCTCCAGAGACACAAATGATCCTTGATTACTCATGTTAGTGGAAAGAATGTGATCTGAATACTCCAAATATTCAGACAACATGAAACTCATTTCTATTTGGCTTTAGAATATATATTAATGGTGTGAGGCAAATCACAACACATTTATCTTCCGAATGATGCCGAACTCAGGCTAATGTTAAAAATCAATTTGTTTGCAAATACTGGTGCTGTGCTCCACTAAGCAAATGTGAGGTAGTATTCCATAAAGCAGCCTGGTGCCAGAGAGAAAGCAGGGGACTAGGAGTTGGGAAGATGTGAATTGGCCTCATGGCTCTGTCCCGTCCTAGCTTATCCTCTCTGAACGTGAGACAGCACATCCTTAAAACGGAGTCCAAAGATACTTTCTGAGCACTCACCAACTCAGACACTGTGCTCATACATGGTATACAGAGATGAACAAGACAAATCCCTTGTCTCAAGGGTCTCTACCCACTGAAGAAGACAGCAAAAGGGTTTTGAGCACAATGACAGAGATGAGCACTGGGAGCCGTGCAAATTCAGGGAAGGGATGGGCATCTAACCCAGTCCAGTCTTGAGCCATCATTTAGGACATCCTAGGAAGTCAACTCCTAAGCTAAGACAAGAAAATGAACAGGATCTAAGCAGATGAGTTAAAGACCAAATAGGGGCATAGGAGAAGGAAATGGCATTTCAGGCAAAAGCAATCAATGGCAAAGGCAAAGAGGTATGAAATAAAATGGAGCCTTCAGGAAGCAATTAGTTCAATGCAGTTGAGAGTAAAGAAGCAAGTGGAAAAGTATAAGATGTAGGACTGGGATGTGAGCAAAAGCCCATGTACTGTACTATTTAATCTTGAACATAATGGTCATTTCAAAACTTTTAAGTATGTAATTTCATAGTTGGGGTCCCCCCCAAGGTTAGCATCAGTATTAGTCAGCTATTTCTGCTATGATTATGATTTATAAGACATAATCGCAAAATTTCAGTTGCTTACAACATCAAACATATGTTGCTTTTGCTCATTGGTCTGCCGGCCAGCTGGAGTTGGCTTCAAGGGCGCTGGTGGAAATCCATGATGGGATGCTTTTTGGAGCCTCAGCTTGGAACTGGCACACTGTGACTTCCACCCACATTCTGTAGATCAAAGGCCCAAAGTCAATGAAGTAGGATGTATACCCTGCCTGTAGTAGGAGGCCCTGCAAAGCATGTGGCAAAGCTCATGGAGGTCTGCTTCCGTCACAGAGAGAGCGGGAAAAGTTGGGAACCACAACAGCTCTATTCTCATCAGGAGAATAGCCGTAAGTGAGAGGCCAGCAGCTAGGGGTTACCTAGCTGGTACCCCAACATTCTGCCATGGCCATAGGATTGTAAGCTTCATTGACCCAAACCCAGAGGTTTGCATAGTTTAAGTTTGGGTATTTCTCAAGATTTTAATTGCCTTTTCATTCCTAACTTCTTGTTTCCTATAAATCAATTTATAGGAATTAAAAAGAAGCTTAATTTATTATTCAACCCAGTAACCACCACCTGTTGCCATTTCAAAGACTAGTGCCTAAAACCAGCTATGCTCAAGAGCCCAAGTTACAATTCTTCACTCTCTTCTGGCCCTGCCCCTGAGGCCCACACTGTCCTCCTTTCTGCTATAGACCATCCCCTGTTACATTGTCTGTAACGGAGACCACAGCATTTCTTCTTTTCCTATTTGTTTTTTGGGTTTTTTATTCAGCAAATGAGTGTTAGACTCTCTTTATGGATACGAAATTGCTTGGAGTTTATGGGACTGGAAGATAGTTGTATGTAGGGTGGGAAGGAGTTGTTATAAAGATTACAAGTAGAAGTGTGATAAAATTGCGATTTGTTAAGCCATGGATTTTCATAAAATCCTCCAGAGAAAATGTGAAGCTCAACCTTTTTTCAATCCTGCTCCCTTTTGACAACAACAACATCAAAATACACACTCTCCTTTAATAATTAGCATTTAATACAGTCATTTTCCATGAGCCTATTATATGATTTTATTTTCACAGTGACAGAGAGATCAAAGGCACTCTGAGACCAGCGTCTTAAGAGCTCCAGAGAGGAGTTTTCAAAAAGGGATGTCTATGTCAAAAATCAGGGGTCAAACAAGAATATAAACAAAAATCATCAACTGAATTTGGCCAGAGCCCCTGTGTCTAGTTGCACAAGTTGTGCCTTCCACATGGGTGTTCAGCTGAGGAGAACAGTGGGGCTAAAATACAACCCATGCTCTGCCTGCCAAGCCGAGGCCCTGGTGCAGAGGTGCATGAAGAGGGGAAAGAGGAGCCATTTGTGAAGAACGCAAAGATGCCATCTGATTTCCAAGCTTGAACCCTAGGGGTTGCCTCTGCACTCGCCCAGAGGAGTAGCCTTTTCTAAACCACGTGAAACACCATACGGGCTACTGGCCCTGAATTTAGTGACTAGGGAGTCCATGGAGAGGATAACGTTTTACATTTTTGTTTAAGCCCTTGGTAAACTGTATACCACTGCTCAGGTGTAAACTGGGGCAGGCAGAGGTGCTTCAGAAGCTGAGCCGTTTACAAAAGAAATTAGACTGACCGTAAACATTTTTCTGCCTAACCCACAGAATGTAGGATCCATTTGAGACATTCAGATATCTGACGAACTCTTCTGTGGGAAATCATTTAAGTGTAGATGGGCCAGAAAGCACAGATGGGAGTGGATGTGAGGATTTCTGAGTCCACTCTAGTGGCAAAATGCAGGGAAGATCTACCCAGTGGGGAAGAGCCTCAGACAGAAGCACCTGCGGAGCCTGCCCTGACCTAACTGCCAACACTCTTTGATCTTCCTGGAGCTTGACTTGGAGAAAACATCCGGCCCCAGGGGTTCTCAAAGGCCACATAGGGTGAAGCAAGGGGAGGTTTTTGCAAAGCTCTGTAGCACTGTGAAAGAAAGTAGATGCTGGTAAAGTAGCAGGTGCTGTTGCACTCAGTATACTAACCTTGGGAATAGCCGCTACACAATGATGCTAAACCCACAGAGACCTGTATGAAAACTGCAGAGGCAAAGTGACATTTCCCTGGGAAATCCTCAGCCTGGCTACCATGCCTCAGGGGATGAACACAGCAGGTAGTCAACCCTCCTTACTCAGTGACCCAGAAAGGATGCCAGGAAGTTGACCAGACCAGAAGAGTTGATCCCTAGCTGCTGGCCTCTCACTGCTATTCACCCTCGGGTGAAACTGGCATTTCAACGTGTTCTTTTAGCCACATTTGGGGACTACGAAAAGGCATTTCTTTAAAACCATTCTTTGGCTTGGTTCATGTTGATTCTGTTGCAAAGAGAGTTATAGAATTCCTGAATCAAAATCACTAGAGATATTTGCCTGAATGCTTTTCTTTGCAGTTTTGGAAGATAAACATAAGGGGAGATTGATTGATTTTTAGACAATCACTGGCCATAATTGTTCATTCTAATGCTGATGTACTGTAAATCACCCATACCTGATTAGTGCTTGACATCGTCCTATCACCTCTTGTTATCCACACATTATGTGCCCTTAAAACAGCACTGGTCATTGTGAGGGGCTTGACCCTGGAAAAGTCGTGGATCCAAGACCCAATCCCTTGGGATGCCAGTTTTCCAAGACAGAGTTAGGTGTGGGTCTAGGAAGAGAGAACAATCTAAAACAATGGAGCACAGCAGTTCAGAGAGCTTCATGAAGCATACTGGACTGGAAATCTTCACAATAGAAATAGGTGCTCCTACCGACTCCTCTGACGACAACCTCCCAAAAGCAAATCCATCCCTTCTGCGATTGGTTAAATCATCATCAACCAATTGGATAAGAATCAAATGTCATCTTTCTAAGATAAGATTCTTTGTCCCCTTTGTATCCTTCATTCAACTTACACAAAATAGCAGCTGCCACTTTTAATCAACACAAGGCATCTGGACCCAAGTTCACTGAAATTTTGTTACTGATATTCTGAAGGAAAATTATGTGTTCCAAACTATGCTAAATCTGACCATTCACTAAGCATGGAATTTCTCCTTTTCCTCTAAATTCTCCTGGTTTTTGGATTTTCTAGTATTTCCTTTCTGAAGCTAGCACCTAAAGGGCTTTCCTGTGCATTCTCATTTCCATTACAAGGTCAATGCACAAGTAAAATTTTGAATTTCTTCAGAAACCACTACAGAGAGATGTCCTCTTCTATTTCTCTCCTATCCCAGGCAGCTCTGGGGAGCAAAGAGCTTAAGTTTGAACTCTCTTGAGGAAATATAACATCAGGAAAAAGTGCTCTCCATGTCACTGCTCCACAATCAATCATTCACTTAGTGTCTTCTGCCAAATTTATTTCTAAATGTCTTTCTCTAACCTTGATCCTTAGGTCTCCACCTTATAAAATCATACTTTCTCCTTTGAAATCTACTTACAGAGTGTTGATACTCTACATACTCTCCACCTCCCAGTTCTTCCTCCGAGCCTCCCTCACGCTGAGCCTTACACCCTCCCAAAATGATTCTCTGAGACCATTTGCATCTCAACAAGGAAATAATACAAAGCAGTTCTCTTCCTATTCCTGTTTTTTGTTTCTCAGTCCTAACCCAACCCATGCTGAGCTGGAAAACCAGCACCACCTTGTGTTGTTAGTGGGCATTTTTCTCAGAGATCACTCCCTTGAGCAGCATTATAGAATTGAGCCTAAACTCCACTGATATTATGACCCTTGAAGGTGCCTGAAACAGAAAGACTCCAAAGTTTCTACCTAAATCCAGGTCCAGCTACTTCATCACTGTAATTTATATTGGAAAAGGTTGGGCTATCTACATATCACTCCTGTAAAGGCTCACAACTGAATCTTTGATTCTACAGGGTATATGGATCCTGTGAAGCTCCAGGGCAAAGGCTTGAATGCCTTAGTATGCAAGGGAATAGAGTGTAATGGGAGCTATCCAGATCACATGGCTTCCGTGGAAGAAAGAAGCATTGTCACCTTAGACAACTCCAACTCTCTGGTCTACTTTTGTTCTCCTAATACCGCACCTCATTCTACCATGTCTACTACTAGTCTCCTCACAACCTGGCACAAGTCAGCATATTCTTGTATTAGTCTGGAGGCTCAAGGTAAAATAAGTGAATCTGACTCCAGAGTAAAACTGTCCCCTCTCTCCAATGGAAAGGCTCAAAGGGCTATGTATAAACAGGTTTCTAATCATCCCGTATTTCCATTTGGATATGTTTCTCCCAGTTCCTGTACACTGTTTCTGCAGCAAGAATTCAGTAATGAAAATTGAAACTCTATCCTACATACACTTGTTAACTCAACTATTAGTGCAGATTGTATGGAAAGAAGACAGCTTTATTTTTTGTTTGTTTGTTTGTTTTTTGGTGAGGAAGATGGGCCCTGAGCTAACGTTTGTTGTCATTCTTCTTCTTTTTGCTTGAGGAAGATTGTCCCTGAGCTAACATCTCACCCAATCTTCCTCTATTTTGTATGAGGGATGCCACCATAGCATGGCTTGATGAGTAGTGTGTATGTCCATGCCTGGGATCCATACCCTTGAAACCTGGTCTGCCAAAGCAGAGATGCAACTTAACCAGTACGTCACCAGGCTGGGCCCAGAGGACAGTTTAGCACCAGGATTTATTCACCTCTATTTTCATGAGAGAAACTCTTTTCCTACAATGATTTCTTTCTGGATAGATAGTGGGCCAGGAAGGGTTAGGATGATTCTGCCATGGCTCTTTGGCTTCCACACCCTAAGCCATCTGGTCTCCATCACATCTGGAGGAAGGTTCTCCTGTTCACTATGGTTTACGTCATCACACTGATCCCAGTCGTCAGACATGACTATACAAATTGGCCAACAAACCTGGAAGAGACCGTGTTCTAAGACAGACACGGAAAGTGGTGGGATGGATGGGACCTAGGTGCTGGAAAACTGCTCATATCTGCTGCCGACTCAGTCTTCTCACCAGCTGCCTTATCTAACAGATGGATATTTCTTAGGAGGCATCCTAGACCCAGATGTCCACATCCTGTGGTTCTTAGACCCCAAACACCCTACATTTGATTGCCAATGTTAGAACGAAAGCTGCTGGTTTGGGGCCAGTTCACAACTGTTGTGGGTCACCACCGCCAACTACCCAGGAAACATCCATCAAGGCAGGGCATGAGCATGAGCTTCTTAGAAATTCTCATACTTGTGATCCATCAATCATCTAACACATTCTCAAGGAGAAAGATGGGAGACTTTCTCCTGAGCATCTTCAGGGATTTAATGCTTCCTGCTGGGAAGTAAGAAGGCTGAGTTTGATACTAAGATTTAAGAAGGCTGAGAGTTAAGGGAATTAAAGGAAAGTAGGTATTACAACTTTACATGTACTTTAGGAAAACCTGCAAATCTATCCAAAGCTTTGACATATTGCCTTCGTCTATTACTGACCTTGCCCACCTCTAAATCCCACATGGTAATCATACATTGAATAGGCATTCAAAGCCATGAGCAGCAAGATCTTTCCTCTCTCCACATGGGCAATGGCGATGGGGATTCTGCTGATTAGAATATCATTTCTAGTCTGTGCCAGGCCTTGGAAGGATGTCCTTATACTGACACTATCTATAAGAGATTGTACCCTAGCTTTCCCTAAGTCTGTAAATTTCTTTTACTATTATTTTCCCCAAGAAATGGTCCTTACTGTGCACTGCCTACTTAGCAAAGCTAAGAAAAATAGGAAGAGTAAGGACGAAGTGCAAAGAGAGAAGCAAAGACATTCATACCAGGGAAAATCCTGTTGTGGACTCAAGGTATTTGTCACTTGAATTGATATTAACCTGATCTCCCTAGAAAACACAAAGGCCAGCATTAAGATGTCTGCTTTCTTAGAGTCTCTGAAAGAAAATACGAGAATTCAAGGAGTGCAGAATTCTTGAATCCTGCAGAGTCCTCAAAAAAAGTGCTTAGCTGTGGATAGAATAATCCAAAATCTTGGTAATAGCTAAAGGAGGCTGCCAGCTGCCAGCCCTCTGCAAACTGTAAACTGGGTCATCCAGGGCTCCCCATTCTCATCTCTCTGTTCCCTTTCCTTGGACCCTCCTTCCCATCACAGCCTTCGTTTGATTTGCTTCTATTCCCATTAAGACCTGACATCAAGAAATGACATGAAACCAATTCATACCAATTTGTGAGTGATAAAAATAGATGGAGGTTTTAGCTTTTCTGAGCTTGGGTTGGAGGAAGGGGCATTGTATTTTAATAGAGATGATGCCGTAAACTAAAGACTACAGCAACCAGGGCAGAATTACCAAAGTTTGAGGAACACTGCCCCAAAATGAAAGGTGGAGCTTTGTTCTTTCTTCATTTGGAAGCTCAGTGTGAATCACACAAGGAGAGCCTGGAGTCTCCCAAGGAAGTCACTTCTGTCCTGTGTCCAGGATGAGGCCCAGCTGGAGCACACAGCTGAAGAGAACATTAACCTGCATCTGGAGAGAGGCCTGCAGTAGAGGGCAGGGGACAATAGGGAAAAAAATAACATTATTGAATATGCCCACGGCAACATGAAAGAAAATATCATGGCAGAAGTAAAGGGGATGGAGTTAATAGTGACTGTGAGCCTGTGAACTGGATCACACTCTAGTGTATGGTGAATCAAAAAGGGGAGCTCACGTCTGTCTAATTTACACAATTGTTCCCTTTAAAGAGCTCAGTGCCTAGTACAAAACAAGACAAGTACTTGGAAAGTGGTTCTTGTGAATTGAATTCCTTCTCATTAGAATACGACATGCTTACAGAGTCCAAATGTTTTTTAAATAATCTCTTTCTGAAGACCATAACTAGAAACAGATTTGCAAGGGGAAACTATATCACAGAATCCCCAACTTATAGCAGTTCGTGTGTCTTGTTCTGAGACAACTGTCAAATGAGGGAGCAGAGATGGCAAGAAGGCCATTAGTAGGTAGCACTGGGCAAATGGCCCTGAGATATGATGAAAAGGACAGACTCTACACAAAGAAAGCCTGAGCTATCAGAAATTCACAAGTCAGTAGACAGATGGTGGCAGGGAAAATGCTGCTGGGTAGAGTTAGCTGGGAAGAGCTCTTGGAGATGAATCTTGACCTGGTCCTTGAAGATGGTGGAAGACTAGCAAGACAAGGAATATTATTTCAGAGTCAGGATTCTCCCTCTCTAAACTAATGCCACCAAGGAGTCTTCTCATCCCACAGCAAAGGCATAATTCATCCATCCCCACTTAAGCTATGTGTTTTGGAAAGATATTTACGGGGAACTAAGAAATATTTCTATTCACTTCAGAGGACCAATCAATGTTAATACCATAGACCTGAGAGTTTACGCATCCTGGACTTTCTTTTGCTCTTCTCTTGACCATGAACATTTTGATCCAAGAGCACAGGGATTAATCCCTTCATGCTGAGGTTACAAACACCAGATAGCCCACCTATTGCTCTCTTTAAGTTGTGGAGACCAAAAACAATGCATAGGGGAAGAAAACAATACCTAGGCTTCCTCCAAGGGTATCAAAATAACTGGGCTTATGGCTTAAAAGATAGACTACATTAACTCATTCAAAGTAAAATCAAAAGAGCCCACTTTCAGGGAATATATATAATGCTCAGAGATAACACTTTTAATAAATTCTCATTTTTATTGCAGAAATAGAGTATATCATCCTTGGATTGCTTATTTTCTAAAAGAGCAGACCTTTTTAGATAATTTTTAAGCATATAGTGATGAGTTTATAACATTTCCTTCTGATAAAGCAGACTGGAGGCACTCACAGTTACAGAAAGTAGAAATATAACTGGCTTCTCACAATAAATCATGAAGAAAAAAATATTCCAAGCCAAAAAACAAAGGTTTAAAACATTTTAAGGTCTCTGGTTACCTACTATTTGCCATAGGAACATGTAACTTTAAAAAAGATAGATTTTTCTGTCACTATCTTATCCTGATGATTGATCTGAGTCTCATCAAGTCATTATGCCCATCTGGACATAATGCAGGATGCGGGACATGACATCACCTACACAGTCCTTCTGCCAAAAATAAATAAATTAATTAACTTAATCAAACCTCTGGTTCTAACAGGAGAAAAGGGAGTAGAACAAGCTAAAGGATTTCACAGAGAAACGACCAGACAAATCTGGAAGGTGAGCCATTCCACAGGACAACAGACCAGTAACTTCAGTAATAAATGTGATGAAAAGAAGAAAAAAAAAAACAGTGCAGTGGAAGAGAACTATTACACATTAAAGAAACTTGAAAGATATAGCAACCAAATTAAATATGTAGTCTTTAACTAGATTCTTGTTTTAAAAAACCATCTGTAAAAGACATTTTGGAAAGAACTAGGAAAATTTGACCATGGCCTGGCTACTAAATGATTTCAGGGAGTTCATCTTGTTACATGGGAAGCAGTGTTATGGTTACGTAGAAAAAAAATTTTTTATTGCTTTTTATCCCCAAATCCCCCCAGTGCATAGTTGTATATTTTAGTTGTGGGTCCTTCTAGCTGTGGCATGTGGGACCGCCTCAACATGACCTGATGAGCGGTGCTATGTCCACACCCAGGATCTGAACCGGCAAAACCCTGGGCCGCCAAAGCGGAGCATGCAAACTTAACCACTCGGCCACGCGGCAGGCCCCCATTATTTTTATTTTTTAAAAATTCATGCTGAGAAATAAGTCAGTCAGAGAAAGATGAACTCTATATGACTCCACTCATAGGTGGAAATTAGTATATTGAGAAGGAGATCTGATCGGTGGTTACCAGGGAAAAGGGGGGGTGGGGGGAGGGTACGGAGGGGGAAGTGGTGTACCCACAACATGACTAACAAAAATGTACAACTGAAATTTCACAAGCTTGTAATCCATCATAACATTAATAAAAAAAAAAAAAGTGGTAAAAAAAAAAAATTCATGCTGAAGTGTTTAGGAATGAATAATCCTGATGTTCATAATTTACTGTTAAATACTTGACCAAATTAAATGGCAAATATGGCAAACATTAATGATGTTTAAATCTAGGTGATGTACATAGATATTGATTCTATTAATATCTTTTTTGGAATGATTCAAAAACTTTATACTAAAATGTTTTCTAAAGTTTTCATTTTTAAGTGGCCAAGAAATCTGCATCAAGTTTAAACAATGAAAAAATGAAAGGCAATATGCTTCTTGAAAATTAGCATAGCTTTTTAAAGACTACTGCTCTGCTCAAAGAACTCCCTGCATCTGAAGGCATGCAAACAAATTAAAACTGTGTGTTCGTAGGACATATTTCTAAGACAACAATGAAAACTGTTGCTGACTGTGTGGTAAAATAAATAATAAAATTGGTAATGGTGATGTTGCACATTTTGTATTATTCTTATTCAAGACATAGGCGTATGTGAGGTATCTTAAAACCACTGCTTTTCAAGTTCTGACACAATGATAATAGCTCAAAATCAAGCCTTCCACTTGGAGGGGAGGGGAGGTGGTCTCAGGCTTCCACAGATGCTCCAATGATCTCCAATTGATTGATTGTCAAGCTCACTTTGCCCCCAGATGAGTAAGCATCATAGAGAAGATAAAAGTAGATTTTTGACAAAAGTCAAAGTACATCGGAGGTCCCCTGAATGCAGGGAGCTTGACTAGGTTTATCCATTCTTGGGGCCTTATATGAGTCTCACTTCAGAAGCCCAGACTCTTTTAATTCCTGCCTAGTTGCTTAGTATATTACTTGACCCATTGGGCCTGTAAGTCACGTTGCTCTATGCCTCCTCTTTATGGTTTTGCCAGAATCTCAAGTTACTGTCCCAACCACTTGTCACTTAAACAAGTAAACATTATTTTTAATGGAAAGGCTGAAGTATTGCCACAGAAATATAATGTGGATACTGAAGGTGATGTAGTCAGATTCTTTGCCTTCACTGAGCCCTTCCATTGTCACCAAAGCACAGTCATCATGGCTGCAGTAACAGACCCCTGAAGTACCACCAAGAAAAAGAAACCAGAGGTGTGTGACCATGGTCCTTGACTCTAGAGCTTCCAACCAAATTATTTGGGTCAATTTCATCATTTTTGCAGAACTGGAGGTTGCTGCTCACAATGGCTTCTGACCACTTATTCATTCCTCAGTCAAGGCATATGATAGAATTGATCTGCTAATCACTAGCAAACAGGTAGAGAGTGGTGAAGCAGCCGGGAGAGTCTGGGCTTTACCGCTGCCACTGCAGCTTCAGCATCACAAATAACATAGTTTTAAAACAATAGTTCTCAAAGGATGGTCCATGGACCTCTAGGGTCCCAAGACCATTTCGCAGAGTTCATGAAGTCCGAATTATTTTCATAATAATACCAAAACATTATTTGCCTTTTCCATTGTGTTGACATTTGCACTGATAGTGCAAAAGCAATGGTGGGTAAAACTGCTGATACCTTATCCTGAATCAAGGCAGTGGCATCAGTTCTGTATTAGTAGTCATTGTATTCTTCACTGCCACATATTTACAGGGGAAAAAAAGCCAGCTTTGGCGCCGGCTCTGTGGCCCAGTGGTTAAGTTTGCGCCCTCTGCTTCGGCTGCCATGGGTTTCGCCAGTTCGGATCCTGGGCATGGACATGGCACCGCTCATTAGGCCATGCTGAGGTGGTGTCCCACATGCCACAACTAGAAGGACCCACAACTAAAATATACAACTGTGTACTGGGGGGATTTGGGGAGAAACAAGCAGGAAAAACAAGTTAAAAAAAAAAGCCAGCTTCTCTTAAAAATGCTATTGACTGTAATAGTTTGCAAGGGCTACCATAACAAAATACCACAGACTAGGTGACTTCAACAAAAGAAATGGATTTTCTCATAGTTCTGAGGCTGGAAGTCCAAGATCAAGGTGCCCACAGAGTTGATTTCTCCTGAGGCCTCTCTCCTTGGCTTGCAGATGGCCACCTTCTCACCGTGTCCACACATGGACCTTCCTCTGTGCTTGCACTTCCCTGGCATCTCTTCTCTTTATGTGTCCAAATTTTCTCTTTTTGTAAGTATGCCACTAAGTCTGGAATAGGATACACCCTAATTGCCCACACTCATCCAGTCCAAATGATCTCATTTTAACTTAATTATCTCTTTAGGGCCCTGTCTTCAAATGCGGTCACATTCTGAGGTACTAGGGTTGAAGACTTCAGCATACAAATTTTGGGAGGACACAGTTCTGTCCATGGATGAAGCAGTAACAACTATTAATTTTATTAAATCTCAACTCTTAAGTATATGTCCTTTTAGTATTTCTGTGTGACAAAAGGGGAAGCAGACGTAAAGTACTTCTGCTGCATTCCAAATTACGATAGTTATCTCTAGGGAAAAAGTTTGTGAAATTGTTTGAGTTGCAAGCTGAACTAGCCACTTTTTCCAGAAAATATCATTTTTGCTTAAAAGAATGAATAATAGACAAACTATAGTTATTCACATTTGGGTGTTTGCCAGGCATCTTCTTGAAAATACATAAACTGAGGCTGTCATGTCAAGAAAAACAACTCATAGTTGTTGCTAATGACAAAAATCTAAGCTTTTGGGCAAAAATTAGAGTTTAAGAAACTTACATCTACCCCTGTGAGCTGGATGGCTCTCCAGTATTTAAATGCTTCTCTGATTTCAAGATATTTGTGGTGATATCAACTACTGTGATATTTTGATGTTGAAATGTGTCAACATGTGGAAGTTGCCTAACTCAGTGAACCAATTATTTCCCAAATGACCAATGAATAATGTTACAAAACTATGCATGGGTGAAAGTTCCATCCAAAATGCAATATAGACCAATGGATTTTTGTGTAACAGAATATTAAAAGTTCGTTCACATTCCACATTGCAGTTAACCTCTCTTTTGAACCTATACACCTGCGTAAGGCCTGGTTTTTCTCATATATTTCAACCAAATCAATATATTGCTATAGGTAGAATGCATAAACAGACATGAGAATACAGCTGTCTTCCAGTTAGCCAGCTCTTTCCAGACAGATATCTGAAGACTATGATCAAAAACCCCCAGTATCTCCCTTCCTTTGCTATACTACTCCATGATTTTTAGCTGTTCCTCCCGGTACATGATTTGAATTCTCTCCAATAGCCTGGCATTCTCCTTTGAATACATTGAAATTTGTCGGTAACTCTCAAAAACTACATATCAATACCAGGAGCATGGAATGGAAATAAATAAAGCTGGCTCAATGTTCACATCCCAAATATTCCGAGCCTGGAAGATACACCTGTCTAATCTCAATTTCACTTCTCAGCTTGGTATCCCATAAATTTTCTCAAGGTGCTCCGAGTCTCCAAGCATGAGGCCTGGACCCAGACAGGACTGGACAAAACCATGATAAATGCAGTCCCCACATGTTGTCTCTTTCCTCTGTTTCTGCCTAAGAATGAGCTTGCCTGGCACTGAGAATATGGACCAACCTCCTTCCATGAAGAAATGAGCTTCAGGATACATCTGCCCTGTGTCTGCCCCTTTCTCTTCCCACAGAAGACCATCTCATACAACTAAGAAAATCCACAAAGTAAAAGAAAATGCCAGATTTCCCAGGCCAATCAATGGCCACTTCAGGGAATGAGATCAGCTATAGGACTGAGAGGATATCCACAGACATTTTCAAATAATAAATGCTAGAATAAAAAACAAAGAAGACTAAGCGCTCTCCTAGTATACCAAATAATACTACTTGGCTAGGATTGAGATACTTGATTTCTTGTATGTTCCTTGGAAGTTGGTTGCCTTGGCCAAGTTATGAAACCTCTCTGGATCTTTCTAGACTCTTTCATCTGAACACCCAAGGGAGTGAGTATACGATCCTTGAAGTCTCTCTCAGCTGTGACACTCAAGGACTGCTCTGCAGAGGCACAATTGATTCTTGATTACTCTTGTTAATGGAAAGAATATGACTTGAATACTCCAAATATGTAGACAACATGAAACTCATTTCTATTTGGCTTTAGAATGTATTTCATCATGTGAAGCAATCACAACAAATTCATCTTCCGAATGATGCTGAATTCAGGCAAATGTTAAAAATCAATTTGTTTGCAACTACTGGTGCTGTGCTCCACTAAGCAAATGTGAGATAGTGTTCCATAAAGCAGCATGGTGCCAGAGAGAAATCAAGGGACTAAGAATTGGGTAGATGTGAGTTCTGGCCATGGCTCTGTCAATTTCTAGCTTATCCTCTCTGAACATGAAATACTGCACCCTTAAAATGGATTCAGAAGACAATTTATGAGCATTCACTGAGTTAGGCACCTTGCGGGCACTGGGTATACAGAGATGAACATGACAAATCCTTTCTCTCAAGGGTCTCTACCTAATGAAGAAGAGAGCAAAAGAGTTTTGAGCGCAATGACAAACATGAGCACTAGAAGCCATGAAAATTCAGGGAAGGGGTGGACACCTAACCCAGTCCAGTCTTGAGCCATTGTAGGGGAGGAAGAGCATTCCTCTACCCTCTAGGCACTTCTGGCTGGTCCAAGAATTAAATTGACATGAGACAGAATAACAGGAGGAAATCAAACAGTTTAATAACATATATACATGGGAGAAACTCATGAAAATGAGTAACTCACCATAATGGCCATAGCAGCAACCTTAAATACCATCTTCAGCTAAGCATAGTGGAGGGTTTTGGGGGTAGTGGTTTGGGTCTTCAAAGAAAAGGAAGACAATTTACATGGAGATGGAAATGCAGACGTTTGTTAAAGAAGTGTTTACGGGGGCCACCTATAGGTAAAACGTTGATAAAAAAGGGCTTGCTGGTGCCTTTCTATCACACCTAATTTACGTTACAGTATAGTTATTTTATGATATTAGTTCCTTTCTGGAACAGGCCTTCTATCTTAAATTTTTTTAGTCAATTAAGGAGAAGGTCAAAGTTTCTTTCAGAGTCTTTTGTTCTTAAAAATAATCAAGCCAAGGAGACGCATTTTGGGGTGGCCAATTCAGATCCCTCGCACCATCATTTAGGACTTCCCAGGGAACTCAACAGCTAAGCTAAGACCAGAAAATGAACAGGATCTAAGGCTGTTGGTTAAGAACCAAATTGGGGAACAGAAGAAAGAAAGGGCATCTCAGGCAAAAGAATCACATGGCAAAAGCAAAGAGGTGTGAAAGAACATGGAGACTTCAGGAACCAAGTAGTTAATGCAGCTGAGTTTAAGGAAGCAAGTGGAAAAGTACAAGATGTAGGCCTCAGAGGTAAGCAAAAGACTGTGTTCTGTACCATTTTATCTTGACGACATCAGGAGCCACCAAAAATTTTAAGCATCTAATTTCATAGTTGAGGTCCCCTCCAGGATTAGCATCAGCACTAATCAGGTATTACTGCTATAATTATGACCTATAACAAACAATCCCAAAATTTCAGTTGCTTACAATATCAAACATATGTTGTTTTAGCTCATTGGTCTGCAGGCAGGCTGGACTTGCCTTCAAGTGGGCTGGTGGAAATCCATGATGGGCTGTCTCTTGGATCCTTAGCTTGGAATTGGCACGTTGTGACTTCCACCCATATTCTCTTGGATCAAAGTATGGCCAAGCCACAAAGTCTATGGAATGGGATGTATACTCTGCCTGTAGTAGGAGGCCCTGAAAACTCCTGTGGCAAAGCCCATGGAGGCACAATTCTCTCACAGAGAGAGAATAAAAAGTTGGGAACCATGACAGCCGTATTCTCATTGAGATCCATCACCCCAATACTCACTGTCACGGCCACAGGATTGTTAAGATTCACTGGCCCAGACTCACGAGGCTGCATACTTTAAGTTTTGGTATTACTCAAGATTTTCACTGCCTTTTCACTCCCAACTTCTTGTTTCCTATAACTGGTTCTATTCAAGCCAATTTCTGATGGCTGCCTGAGAACATCTGTACATGAGCACTAGGAGGGTGTCAATGAGTCTCGTAGTAGTTAATCAGAAGTGAATTTGTTATTCAACACAGTAACTACCAACCACTTGCCATTTCAAAGACTAGCACCTCAAACCAGCAATATTTAAGTGTATAAGTTACAATTCTTCATTCTCATCTGGCCCTCTCCACAAGGCCCACATTGTCCTGCTTTCCACCATAAGCCATCCCCTAGTACATAATTTGATACTGAGACCACAGCATTTCTTCTTTTCCTATTTGTTTTTCAGTTTTTTAATCAGCAAAAGAGTGTTAGACTCTGTATGTGGAGATGAAGTTGTTTGGAGTTTACGGGGCAGGCATGTAGTTGTATGCACAGTGGGAAGGAATTGTCACAAAGATTATAAGTAAAATTCTTATAAAATTGTGATTCATTAAGCCACTAATTTGGATAAGATCCTCCAGGGAAAGTGTGAAGTTCAATCTTTTTTCAATCCTGCTCTCTTTTGATAACAACAACAACAAAATTCACACTCTCCTTTAACAATTAACATTTAATAAGCTCACTTTCGATGAGCCTAGTGTATGACTTTACTTTCACAATAAACACAGAGATCAAAGGCAAACCAAGACAAGTGTCTTGGTTCTCTGAGAGGAAAATTTTCAAAACGGGAATGTTTATGTCAAAACTCAGAGGTCAAACGAAAATATAAATAAAAAGTATCAATGGAATTTGTCCACTGTGTCTAGTTGCACAGATTGTGCCTTGCACATGGGTGCTCAGCCAAGAGGGCAGTGGGGCTAAAATTCAGCCCATGCTCTGCCTACCGAGCCAAGGCCCTGTATGGACCAGCAACAACAGGAGAAAAGAGAGTGTTTATAAGGCAAACAAAGGTGCCATCTCATTGCCAAGCTTGAACCCTTGGAGCTGCCTCTGCACTCACCCAGGGGAGTTGGCTTTTCGAAACCACTCAAAGCACCATATAGGCCACTGGCCCTGAATTTAGTGGCCAGGCAGTCCATGAAGAGGATAACATTTTAAATTTATGTGAAAGCCCTTTGTAAACTGTATGACACTGCTCAGGGGTAAAGTGGGGCAGGCAGAGGTGATTCAGAAGATGAGCCGGTATCAGGAGAAAGTACGCTGACCACAAACATTCTCTGCCTAACCCACAGCATGTGGAATCCACTTGAGACGTTCAAACAGCTGACGAACTCCTCTGTGGAAACCAGGTGAGAGTAGACTAGCCAGAAAGCACAGATTGGAGTGCATGTGAGTATTTCTGAAAGTCCATTCTAGTGGCAAACTCCAGGGCTGATCTAGCCAGCGGGAAAGAGGCACATATAGAAGCACCGGGACAAGCATGCCCTGACACAACTGACAAAACCCTTTGATCTTGCTGCAGCTCGACTTGGAGAAAACATCAGCCCCAGGGATTCTCAAAGGCCACATGGGGGAAACAAGGGGAGGTTTTTGTACAGCTCTGTAGCACTGTGACTTATTGGAGCAGCACGGTGCTACAAACCCCACAGAGAACTGCACAAAAACCACAGGGGCGAAGTGGCATTTCCCTGGGAAACCCTCAGCCTGGCTACCATGCCCCAGGGGTGAACATAGCAGGTAGCCACACCTCCTGGCTCAGTGCCCCAGCAAGGACGCTGGGAAGTTGACCAGCTCAGAAGAGGTGACCCCTAGCTGCTGGCATCTCACTCACTGCTATTCACCCTTGGGTGAAACTGACCTGTCCTCAAATTCTTATAGCCACATTTGGGGTTTAAAAAAGACAGTTTTTTTAAATAGCATTCTTTGGCTTGGTTCATGTTGATTCTGTTACAAAGAAAGTTATATGTGCCATCTCACATGGAATTCCTGAATCCAAATCTCTAGAGACATTTGCCTGAATGCTTCACTTTTCAGTTGGAAAGACGAATTTAAAGATACATTGATTTGCTTTTAGGCAATCACCAGCCATAATTATTCATTCTAATGCTGATACACTGTGAATCACTGATACCCGATCACTGCTTCACATCGCCCCGTCACCTCTTGTTGTCCACACATTATCTGCCCTTAAAGCGGCACTGATGACTATGAAGGCCTTGACTCTGGAATAGTCATGGATCCAAGACCCGTCCTGTTGGCGATGCCAATTTCCAAACTGAGAGTGAGCTGTGGTTCTAGGTTGTGAGAACAGTATCAAACAATAGAAAACAACAATTCAGAAAACTTCATGAAGTATACTGGACCAGAAATGTTCACTGTAGGAATATGTGCTCCTACCCACTTTCCGACAACAACCTCCCAAAAACAAATGCACCCCTATCTGCAATTGAATGATCTCATCATGAACCAGTTGGATAAGCATCAAGTGTCATCTTTCTAAGATCGGACTGATTATGCCCTGTGTATCCCCAATTCAATTCACACAAATTAGCAGAGGCCATTTTTACTCATCACAAGGCATCCAGACGCAAGTTCGCAGAAATGTTGTTACTGATATTCTGATGGAAAATTATATGTTCCAAACTATGTTAAAGCTGACCTTTCACCAATCATGGGAATTTCGTCCTTTTCTCTTAATGCTCTGGCTTTTTTGTGTCTTCTGGTATTTCCCTTCTGAAGCTTGTTCCCAAACGTCTTTCCTGTGCGTTCTCATTCCCATTACAAGGTCAATGCACAAGTTAAATTTTGAATTTTTTCAGAAACCTCTACAGGCACACTTCCTGTTCTATTTCTCTGCTATCCTACTAAGCTATGGGGAGCAAAAAGCTTAAGTTTGAACTATCTTGAAGCAGTGTAACATCAGTAAAAAATGCTCTCAAGGTGATTGCTCCATATCCAGTCATTCACTTAGTGGCTCCTGCAGAATTTATTTCCAATATCTTTCTAAAATCTTAATCCTTGGGTCTCCACTTTATGAAGTCATACTTTCCTCTTTGAAATCTACTCACAGTGTTGATACTTTAGAAACTTTCCACCTCTCAGTTCTTCCTCTGAGCCTCCCTCATCCTGAGACTTACACCCTCCAAAAAGGATGTTCCAAGACCATTTACATCTCAGTAAGGAAATGATATGAAATGGTTCCCTTCTTATTCGTGTTATTTGCTACTCAGTCCTAACCCAACCCATGCAGATCTGCAAAGTTAGCACCCTTTGTACCATTTGTGGGCATTTTTCTCACAGAATGGTCCCCCTGAGCAGCATTATGGGACTGAGCCTGAGCTCCACTGATATTATGACTCTTGAAAGGGCCTAACTCATAAAGACTCAAAAGTTTCTATCTAAAACCAGGTCCAACTATTTCATCACTGTAACTCATCATTGGAACAGGTTGGGCTATCTACATGTCACTCCCGAATGTCGCAATTGAATCTTTGATTCTACAGGATATATGGATCTTATGAAGCTCCAGGGAAAAGGCTGGAATGCCTTTGCATTCAAGGGAATGGACTGTAATGGGAGCTATCCATGTCACATGCCTTCCGTGGAAGAAGAAGCATTGTCACCTTAGACAACTCCACCTCTCTGGTCTACTTTTGTTCTCCTGATACCACACCTCATTCTACCATGTATTTATGGCAGACCTAGTCTACTCACAACCTGGGACAAGTCAACATTCTCTTGTGCTAGTCTGGAGGCTCGAGGTAGAGGAAGTGAATCTGAATCCAGAGTAAAATTTTCCCATCTCTCCAATGCGAAGCCTCAAAGTACTATGTATAAACAGGTCTCTATTCACCCCATATTTCCATTGGGATATATTTCTCCCAGTTCTTGTACATTGTTTCTGAATGTAGAAACTTCAGTGAAGACAATTAAAAGTATATCCTACATATACTAATTAACTCAGCTATGAGTGCTGATTAATTGTATGGAAAGGAAACAATTTTTCACCAAGATTACGTCACCTCTATTTTAATAAGGAAAACAAGAGAGAGACTCTCTTCCCACAATGACTTTCTCTCTAGATATACTGCTTGACAGGAGGGGTTAGGATGGTTCTGCCATGGCTCTTTGGCTGCCACACCCCAACCCATCTGGTCTCCATCACATCTAGAGGAAGGATTTTCTTGTTCAGCATTGTTTATGTATCACACTGATCCCAGTAGTCAGAACTGACTGCACAGATTGGCTAATAAACCTGGAAGAGCCCATGTTCTAAGAGAGAGGTGGAAAGTGGTGGGACAGATGAGAACTGGGTGCTGGGAAACTGCTCATGTCCACTGCTGACTCAGTCTTCTCACCAGCTGCTTAATCCAACGGATTCATCTTTCGTAGGAGGCACCAGAAACACAGAATATCCACATCCTGTGGTTCCCGTACCCCTAACTCCTCACGTTTTATTTCCAACTCAGAGAACAAAAACTGTTGATTTGGGCCAGGTCACAACAGACGTGGGTCAAAACCACCAACTACCCAGGAAGCATCCACCAAAGCAGGCCTGAGAATCAGCTTCTTAGAAATTCCCATACTTGTGATCCATCAATCATCTAACACCTGCTCAATGAGAGAGACCAGGAGACTTTCCCCTGAGCATCTTGAGGGATTTAATGCTTCCTGCTGGGAATTAAAAAGGCTGAGTTTGCTACTAAGTTTTAAGAAGGCTGAGAGTTAAGGGAATTAATGCAAAGTAGGTATTACAACTTTACATGTACTTTAGGAAAACCTGCAAAGCTATCCACAGCTTTGACCTGATGCCTTCCTGTATCACTGACCTTGCTCATTTCACTCTCTGAATCCCACATGGTGATCATACACTGCATAGACATTCAAAGCCATGAGCAGTGGGACCTTTCCTCACTCCACATGTAGGGCAATGGTGATGAGGATTCTGCTGCTCAGAATATCATTGCTACTTTGGCCCGGGCCTTGCAAGGATGTTCTTGTACTGCAACAGTCTGTGAGAGATTGTACCCTGGCATTCCCTAAGTCTGTAGATTTCTTTTAATATTTATTGCCCCCAAGAAAGTCATCATTACTGTGTTCTGCCTACTTAGTACTGCTAAGAAAGATAGGAAGGGCAGGGTCAATGTGGAAAGAGAGAAACAATGAGGTTTGTACCAAGGAAAACCCTGTTGTGGACTCAGAGTATTTATCACTTGAATTGATATTAACCTGATCTCGCCAGGAAATATAAAGGCTAGTATTAGGATGTGTGTTTTCTTTGTGTCTGTGAAAGAAAATAAGAGAATTTAAGGAGTGCAGAATTCTTGAATCCTGCAGAATCCTCCAAAGAAAGAAAAGTGCTTAGCTTTGGCTAGAATCATCCAAAATCTTGGCAATTGCTACAGGAGGTTGCCAGCTGCCAGCATTCTGCAAACCGTAAACTAGGTCATGCAGGGCTCCCCATCATCATCTTTCTTTGCCGTCTCCTAGGACCTTCCCCTGATCATATCCCTCATACGCTTGGGTTCTATTTCCCTCAAAACTTGACATCCGGAAATGACATGGAACCAACTCATACTAATTTGTGAGTGATGAAAATAGATGGAGGCTTTAGCTTTTCTGAGGTTGGGTGGGAGGGAGGGGCATTGTATTTTAATAGAGATGATGCCATAAGCTAAAGACTAAAGCAACCAGGGCAGAACTTTTAAAACTTGAGGGACACTACCCAAGATGAAAGATGGAACTTCGTTCTCTCTTTGTTTGGAGGCTCAGTGTGGAACATACAAGGAGAGTCTGGAGTCTTCCAGAGCAGTGACTTCTCTTTCCGTGTCCAGGAAGGGGCCCGGCTGGAGTTCAGAACCGAAGAGAACATTAACCTGCCGGTAGATAGAGGCCTGCAGCAGAGGGCAGAATTGGGGTCAACAGGAGGAAAAAAAAAGATACCTGGAAAAAGAGATTTCATTTCAATAGCAGGAATAGCTTTATAGAATTTGAAAGCCACTCAGGCATGAAACAAACATCCTCGTCAGAGACTGAGTTCAGGCAGATGACTACACTGGGAAGGTTGGCTACCTGAGATGACCTCTTTTCCTCCCTGGAATTCATTACAGAATATTCTATGTTGAAAGGAAATCAGTATTTCCACCTAAAAGCAACACGGTTATTATTATAGCATATTCTGTCCCAGTTTGCTTTTTCAATGTATAGATTATTACATACTCTGTATATGTAATCATGCTCCATATACGCGTTTGTATCTTAATGTCATATATAATCAATTCTCTATGTTATTAGATACTTTTCCAGATCAGTATTTTTAATGAGCTACATTAATATTGTACCTAGGGACAAGCTATAGTTTACTTAATCAATTCTCTTACTACTAAGAATTTAGGCAGCTTCTACATTTTCCTTATAATAAAAATTAGTATCATCAATATATCAGTACTCATAAATTTTTCATTATTTAAACTTATCATATGTGTATATGAGGAAACAAATATAAAAGCTTTATATATATTATATATATATATAAATTCTGAAGTAGGCTCCCATTTTCTCAAATAAAAATTTCAAAATAATGTTTTTGGCCAATATAAATATATGAACACTGAGGGTTCTAAATGAAATTGTCAAAATCTACTTTAAATTTTTTTATATATTAATTTATTTACACAAACACATTTAAAGTCACACATTATATAAAATAGTATGTTAATTTTCAAATACTGCTTTTTTCTGTTCTTGTAGTTCATAAATTTTATTCAAATTCTTCACAAGCATCTCAAATGAGTGGATTTGTCATCAATAGAGCTGCTTTTTTTAATCCTCACACGTTTTTCCTGAGCATATCAAACTCACTTGTGTCTCCGTTGTCTGAATTATAGCACGTTATGAATCCATATATGAAGCTGTCACTAAAGCATTTTGAACTAGAATTCCTATTCACAAAAAGTTAGAACTGTTGTTTTGACATTTATCTTGTGAGTATTCGTGACGTCCACAACCAAAAATTTCCTTTAAAAGATTTGTTTAAATAAATTTGAATACTTATAATTTCAAAAGCATACTCCCAAGAATAGTTATCACGTTTTTGTTAAATTAGTCATCTTTTTCACTAATCTCATCAGCTGACTTCCATAAGTATCTGTGAACTAGCATTGATTGAGATCATCCCAGGTTATGTGTCCTCACTAAACTGTACTTAATTATGCAAAATAAAATAATTGCATGAAAGCATTGTGATATTGCTTTTCGTAATTTTTGTAAGGAATCAAATTTACAGAGACTCTCTCTTCTCTGAGGATAATAAATCTCACTTTAGATTCAAACATGTGTAGCATTTTCTCACCATCAATTTTTCAAAGCAGAAATATTTGCTCAAACTGTTATAAATATTTTCACCCTCTTGATATTATCTAATTGGTGCCAATAAAAATGTAACAGTTTATATTGTTACCAACCTCTTAGCGGCATTAGGAACTCCACTTTTCCTGATAAAAGCATTGCTGAAATATCTGTCAAAAAAGATAGTTTGTTAGCGCTTTATTTACAATTTTTATTAGTAGAGAGTTAAAACATCTTTTGAAGTTTGTTAATCAATAAATTAATTTCTTCACTTGCCCTTTTCCCATTACTTTTTTAGGTTTTTAGTGTTTTAGTCACTGATTTGCGTGATTGTAATGATTTTGTGCCTCTGAGTTTTGTAGCATTTAACCACAATAACAGCATTGGTGAAAGGGTATTTATGAGGTATTCCGGATGGCAGAGGATGGTGATGGCAAAATGCCAAGGATAGGAAAAAAAGGAGGAGGATTTTTGTGCTGCTATGTTTCACTGTGGCTGCGGTACCACGGAGGTTGAATTGTAATAAGCCTTTGTTCAAAAACACCCAGCTGTGATCCACTCTGTGTGTCATCATTGGGAGGAGTCCTCTGAGTGTCATGGGGAAGTAATGGGCTTCTTGCCTACTTTGCCCCTGACTGCTCCCTTTAGGGATTTACTCCATATTGTACACTGCAATGGTTTCAGAAAGTTAATGAGGATCACCAAAGTATCAGTTATAAATAATCCCAACCACACATTTTAATAACTTTTATTGAATACGCCCATGGCAATGTAAAAGAAAATATTATGGAAGAAGTAATGGGTATGGAACTGACAATGATTGTGAAGCTGTGCACTGGGTCACACACTAGTATATGGTGAACTAAGAAGAGGAACCCACATCTGTCTAATTTATATAATTCCTCCCTTCAAAGAGCTCAATGCCTGGTACAAAACAAAACAAGTGCTTGGAAAGTAGTTATTGTAAACTGAATTCCATCTCATTTTAATATCACATCCTTACAAGAGACCAAATTTTTCTTAACGTCATTTTAAGGGCCATAACTAGAAACAGATTTACAAGGTGAAACTCTGTCACTGAATTCCCAAATTCTAACAGTTCATGTGCCTTGTTCTGATGAGAAAACTATTGAATGAATGAGTAGAGATGGCAAGAAGGTCATTAGTAGGCAGCCCTGGACAAATGGCCCAGAGATGTGATGAAGAGTACACACTCTTCACAAAAAAAATCTGAGTTACTGGAAAGTCACAAGTAAGTAAACAGATGGTGGCAGGGAGAATATTGTTGGGTAGAGTTAGCTGTGAAGAGCTCTTGGAGATGAATCTTGAGTTGGTCCTTGAAGATGGTGAAGACCTAGCAGGACCGGGAAGATTATTTCAGAGTCAGGAATCTCCCTCTCTGACCGAATGCCACCAAGTAGTCTCCTCATCCCACAGCAAAGGCATAATTTATCCCTACCCACTCAAACTATGTGTTTTGGAAAGATATTTACTGGGAACTAAGTAATATTTCTATTAACTGCAGAGGATCAATCAACATTAATACCATAGATCTGGGAGCTTAAGCGTCCTGCTCTCTTTCACTCTTCTCTTGACCGTGCATATTTTGATCCAAGAGTGCAGGGATTAATCACTTTATCCTGGGATTACAATAACCAGTGATCCCACCAAGTTCAAGCACTCCTTTTAAGTACAGAAGAGCAAAATCAATGCCCATGGAAGGAAAACGATACCTAGGCTTCCTCCCAGGGTGTCCAAAATAACTAGGCTTATGGCTTAAAGGATGGAGTACATCAACTCGTTCAAAATAAAATCAGAAGAGGCCATGTTCAGGGAATATAAGCAATTCACAGAGATAATGCTTTTAATGAAATTCTCATTTTTAATTCAGAAATGGAGCACATAGTCCTTGGATTGCTTATTTTCTAAAAGATCAGACTCCTTCAGATATTAATTTTTCAGCATATAGTGATGAGTTTATAACATTTCTCTCTGGCATAGCAGACTGGAGGCTTTCACAGCTACAGAAAGAAGAAATATGACTAGTTTCCTGTTTCTCACAAGGAATCATGCAGAAAAAACTATTCCAAGCCAAAAAAGTCTTAAAACATTTTAAAGTCTCAGATTACTTGCTGTTGCAACAGAAACATGTATACTTTACAAAAGATAGATTTTTCTGTCACAATCTTATCCTAATGATCGATCTTAGCCTCATCAAGTCATTATGCCCATCTTGACATGATGGAGGATGCAGGACACATCACCTACACAGTGTTCCTGCCAAAAACAAATCAATAAACTAACCTAATCAAGCTTCTAATTCTAACAAGAGACAAGGGAGCCGGAAGAACAAGTTAAAGGATTCCACAAAGAGCTAACTAGACAAATCCAGAAGCTGAAACATTCTGTGGGACTACAGGCCCAGCCCCTTCAACCACCCATATGATGAAAAGAGAAAAATGATACAGTGGAGGGAGAGCAACTGAAGGGGACTATTACAGATTAAAGAAACTTAGAAGATTTGCCAGCCAAATAAAATGCATAGTCGTTAACTGGCTCTTTTTTGTAAAATATCTGTAAAGACTTTTTGGAAAGAATTAGGAAAATTTGACTGTGGACTGCCTATCAAATTATTTCAGGGAGCTGTTAATTTTGTTAGGTGGGAAGTAGTATTATGGTTATGTAGAAAAAAGATTTTTATTTTTTAAAAATGCATGCTAAAGTGTTTATGGATGAGGAGTCATCATGTTTGTAATTTATTGTTAAATAGTGGACCAAATAAATAGCAAATATGCCAAACATTAATGATGATAAAATCTAGGGGATGAGTCAACAGGTATTGATTCTATTAATTTCTTTTTTTGAAATGTTTCAAAAACTTTCTACTAAAATATTTTCTGGGGCCATCCCGGTGGCACAGCGGTTAGGTTCACACATTCCATTTTGGCTGCTCAGGGTTCGCCTGTTCAGATCCCGGGTGCGGACATGGTACTGTTCATCAAGCCATGCTGTGACAGGCATCCCACATATAAAGTGGAGGAGGATGGGCACAGATGTTAGCTCAGGGCTGATATTCCTCAAAATAAACAAATAAAATATTTTCTAAGGTTTTCATTTTTAAGTGGCCAAGAAGTCTGCAGAAAAAGAAAAATGTAGTGTGTTTCTTGAAAATTAAAGAAAGACTACTACATAAAGACTACTGCTCTGCTCAAAGAACTCCGTTCATAAGAGGGCAGGCAAACAAGTTAAAACTCTGTGTTCATATGACATATTTCTAAGACAACAATGAATGATGTCACTGACTGTATAGGTAAAATGAATAAGAAAACTGCAAAGGATGATGTTGCACATTTTGTATTATTCTTCTTCAAGACATAGGCATAAGCGCGGTATCTTAAAACCACTGCCTTTCAAAATCTGACATAATGATAATAGCTCAAAATCAGGCCTTCCCTTTGTGGAGGAGGGGAGGCGGTTCCAGACTTCTACCGGTGCTCCAATGAACTCCCACCAGTTCACTGTCAAGCTCACTTCTCCTTCAGGTGGGTGAGCATCACAGAGAAGGTAAGAGACAGTTTTGACAAAAGCCAAAGTATGTCAGGGGTCCCACAAACAAGAGGAACGTGAGTAGGTTTATCCATTCTTGGGGCATTATATGGGTCTCAGTTAAAAAGCTTGGCTTATTTTAATTTCTGTCCAGTTGCTAAGTGTATTATTTACCCATTAACCCTGCAAGACATGTTGTTCTATCCCTCTTCTTCATGGTTTTGCAAAAAACTCAGGTTACCATCCCAACAACATGTCACTTAAACAAGTAAACATTATTTTTGTTGGAAAGGCTGAAGTATTGCCACAGAACTGTAGTATGGGTACTGAAGTACGGATCCAGCGTCAGACCCCTGGAGTACCACCAAGAGGAAGAAACCGGAGGCACATGACCATGGTCCTTGACTCTAGAGACTCCAACCAAAGTATTTGGATCAATTTCATCATTTTTACAGAACTGGAGGCTGCTGCTCAAAATGGATTCAATCGTTAGTCAAAGCATATGATGCAATTGATCTGCTAATCACTAGCAAACAAGTAGAGAGTGGTGAAGCAGTCGGAAGAGCCTGGGCTTCACTGCTGCCATTGCAGCTTCAGCATTTCACATAACAGATTTAAAACAATAGTTCTCAAAGCATGGTCCATGGACCTGTAGCAGAACCAAGGTCTTTTCAGGGAGTTCATGAAGTCAGAGCCCTTTTCATCATAATACCAAAACATTATTTGCCTTTTTCATTCTGTTGACATTTGCACTGATGGTGCAAAAGCAATGGTGGGTTAAACTGCCTGTACCTTAACTTGAACCAAGGCAGTGACATCAATTATGTATTAGTAGTCATTGTATTATTCACTGCCACATATTTGCAGTAAAAAAAAACAAAGGCAGTTCCAGTTAAAGATGCTACTGACTGTATTAGTTCGTGGGGGCTGCCATAACAAAACGCCAGAGACTAGGTGACTTAAACCAAAGAAATTGATTTTCTCACAGTTCTGAGGCTATAAGTCAAAGATCAAGGTGCCCACAGAGTTGGTTTCTCCTGAGGCCTCTCTCCTTGGCTTGCAGATGGCCACCTTCTTACCATGTCAACACATGTTCCTTCCTCTGTGCATGCACATCTCTGATGTCTCTTGTTTTTGTGTCCAAATTTCCTGTTCTTATAAGGACACCCATCTAACTGGGTTAGGGGTCACCCTAAGGTCCCACCCTAATCCAATTGCAAAGATCTCATTTTAACTTAATTATCTCTTTAAAGTCCCTGTCTTCCCAAATACAGTCATATTCTGAGGTCCTGGTGGCTAGGGGTTCAAGATACAAATGTTGGGAGAACACAGTTCAGTCCGTAACATTGACAAAGCAGTAAAAACTATTAATGTTATAAAATCTCTACTCTTAAGTACATTTCTTTTTAGTATTCTGTGTGACAAAAGGGGAAGTAGACATAAAAGCACTTGTGCTGCATCCCAAATCGTGATAGTTATCTCCAGGGAAAACATTGGTGTAACTTGTGTGAGTGGCAACCTGAACTAGCCACTTTTTACAGAAAACACCAGTTTTGCTTGAAAGAATGACTGACAGACAAACTATGGTTATTCAGATTTGGGTGTTTGGCAGGCACCTTCTTCAAAGTGAAGTAACTGAGGCTGTCACATCAACAAAAACAAATGATAGCTGTTGCTAATGATTAAAATCTAAGCTTTTAGATGAAAATTAGAGTTTAGGAAAGCTTGTATCTGCCGCCATGAGCTGGATGGTTCTCCAATGTTTAAATCCCTTTCTATTTTCAAGATATTGCTGGTGATATTAACTAGCATGATGTTTTGATATTGTTTAATGAAATCTGTCAACATGTGGAAGTTGCCTAACTCCGTGAACCAATTATTTCCCAAATGACCAACGAATAATGTTATCAAACCATACATGGGTGAAAGTTCCATCCAAAATGCAACATACACCTATGGATTTTAATGTCATGGAATATGAAAAGTTCGTTAACATCTCACATTGCAACTAATCTCTCTTTTCACAATACATATCTGTGTAAGGCCAGGTTTTCCTCATATATTTTAACCAAACCAACATATTGCCATAGACAGTATGCATAAGCAGACATAAGAAGTCAGCTGCCTTTAAATAAGCCACCTCTTTCCTGACAGATATCTAAAGACTATGATCAAACACCCCTAGTATCTCCCTTTCTTTTCGACATTCCCTCACATTTTTTAGCTGTTCCTCCCTGTCCATGATTTGAGGTCTCCTCAACAGGCTGGTATCCTCCTTTAAATACACTGTAATTTGTCTGTAACTCTCAAAAACTGCATGTCAATACCAGTAGCAGGGTGTGGAATACATAAATCTAGTTCAGTGTTCACATCCCTAATATTCCAAGCCTGGAGGATATCCCTGTTTAATCCTTATTTCAATTCTTGGCTTGGTATCCCATAAGTTTTCTCAAAGTGCTCTGAGTTTCCAAGCATGAAGCCTGGTCCCAGGCGGGACTGGACAATACAATGGTAGACCCAGTCCCCACAGACTGACCCTTTCCTCTCTTCCTCCCTGAGAATGAGCTTGCCTGGCACTGAGAACATGGCCCAGCCTCCTCCTAGGAAGAACTGAACTTCAGGACACATCTGCACTGTGCCTGCCCCTCCCCCTTCCACAGAGGAGGATCTCACACAACCTTGAAAATCCATACAGAGAAAGAAATGACAGGTTGCACAGGCCGCTCTATGGCCACTTCAGGGAAGGAGATCATTCCTCCCAGTGGGGCTGAGGGGATACCCAGAGACACTTTCAAATAGTAAATGTCAGAATAAAAAGCCAAGCAAGACTGAGTATTTGCCTAGTGCACCAAAACTATCACTGGTCTAGGATTGGGATACTTAATTTCTTGTATGTTCCTTGGAAGTTGGGTGCCTTGCCAAAGTTATGAAACCTTTCTGGATCTTTCTAGAC
Source organism: Equus quagga (assembly GCF_021613505.1). Lineage (NCBI taxonomy): Eukaryota > Metazoa > Chordata > Mammalia > Perissodactyla > Equidae > Equus > Equus quagga. The sequence continues at coordinate 25,767,358 of NC_060268.1, read as the reverse complement.
TCACCTGAACACCCAAGGGAGTGAATATATGATCCTCAAATCTCACCCAGCTGTGATATTCTAAGATTCTTCTCCAGAGGCACAATGGATCCTTGATTACTCATGTTAGTGAAAAGAATGTGATTTGAATACTCCAAATATGTAGACAACATGAAACTCAATTTTACATGACATTAGAATGTATTTCATGGTCTGAGGCAAATCGCAGCAAATTTGTCTTCCCAATGATGCTTAATTCAATTTGTTTGTGGCTACTGGTGCTGTGTTCCACTAAATAAATATGAGGTAGAATTCCACAAAGCAGCCTGGCACCAGAGAAAAATCAGGGGACTAGGAGCTGGGAAGATGTGAAATCTGGTCATGGCCCTGTCACTTTCTAGCATATCCTCTCTGAACATGAGATCCCACATCCTTAAAATAGATTCAGAAGATACTTTCTGAGCACTCACTGACTCAGGCACTGTGCTGGCACAAGGCATATATAGAAATGAACAAGACAAATCCTTCCTCTCAAGGGTCTCTACCTAATGAACAAGAGACAAAAGGGGTTTTGAGTGCAATGACAGAGATGAGCACTGGAAGCCATGAAAATTCAGGGAAAGAATGGGCATCTAACCCAGTCCAATCTTTAGCAATCACTTAGGATATCCCAGGGAAGTCAACAGCTAGGCTAAGACGAGAAATTAATAGGATCTAAGGAGGTCGGGTAGGGACCAAATAGGGAAATAGAAGAAAGAAAGGGTGTCAGGCAAAAGCATTCACATGGAGAAAGCAAAGATGTATGAAAGAACATGTACTCTTTGGGAAGCAAGTAGTTTGATGTGGAAAAGTACAAGATGTAGGGTTGTGAGGTCAGTAAAAGTCCATGTTCCATACCATTTTATCCTGCAGGTAACAGGAGCCATCAAAATTTTTAAGTATGTCGTTTCATAGTTTGGGTCCCCCCAAGGCTTAGCATCAGTATTAATCAGCTATTTTTGCTATGATTATGATCTATAACAGATAATCCAAAAATTTCCATTGCTCACAACAAATATTATTTTTGCTCATTTGTCTGTGGGCCACCAAGACTTGGCTTCAAGAGTGCTGGTGGAAATCCATGATGGGATGCCTCCTGGAGCCTCAGCTTGGAACTGGCACGCTGCGACTTCCAACCACGTTATCTGGATCAAAGCATGGCCAAGCTCCAAAGTCAATGGAGTGGGATGTACACTCTGCCTGTAGTAGGAGGCCCTGCAAAGTCATGTGACAGCACATGGAGGTGTGCTTCTGCTGCAGAGACAGTAAAAGTTGGGAGTCACAACACCTGTATTCTCCTCAGGATTCATCACACCAACTCTCTGTCATGACCAAAGAATTGTAACTTTTAGTAGCCCAAACCCACACACTTGCATAGTTTAAGTTTTGGTATTACTCAAGATTTTAATTGCTTTTACATTCCTAACTTCTAGTTTCCTAAAACTTTATGGAAATAAAAAGAAGCTTAATTTATTATTCAACCCAGTAACCATCCAACTCTTGCCATTTTGAAGACTAGCACCTAAAACCAGCTATACTCAAGAGTCCAAGTTACAATTCTTTATTCTAACATAGCCTTCCCCATGAGGCCCACATTGTCCTGCCTTCTGCCATGAGCCATCCCCCACTACATTGTCTGTAACTGAGACCACAGCATTTCTTCTTTTTCTCTTTTCTGATTTGTTTGGGTTTTTTAATCAGCAAAAGAGTGTTAGACTCTCTTTTTGAACATGAAGTTGCTGGGAGTTTATGGCACTGAAAGACAATCGTATGTAGGATGGGAAGGAGTTGTCACAAAGATTACAAGTAATATTGTGATAAAATTGTGATCCAATACGCCATGTATTTGGATAAGATCTTCCAAAGAAAGTGTGAAGTTCAAACTGTTTTAAATCCTGCTCCCTTCTGATAACAAGAACAAAATTCACACATTCCTTTAATAATTAACATTTAATAAGGTCGTTTTCCATGTGCCTAGTGTATGATTTTGTTTTCACAGTGGTAGATGGAGAGATTAAAAGTGAACCAAGATCCGTGTCTTGAGATCCCAAGAGGAGAATTTTCAAAAAGAAATTCATATGTCAAAAACCAGAGGTCAAAAAAATGTATAAGTAAAAAGCCTCAATTCAATTTGGCCAGAGCCACCGTGTCTAGTTGCACAGGTTTTGCCTTGCACAAGGGTGCTCAGGGGAGAGGACAGTGGGGCTTAAAAGCATCCTGTGATCTGCCTGCCTGAGCCGAGGTCCTGGTATGGAGCTGCAAGAACAGGAGAAAGAGGAAGCATTTAAAAGGAATACAAAGGTGCCATCTGATTGCCAAGCTTGAAGCCAAGGGGCTGTCTCTGCACTCACCCAGCAGGGTTACCTTTTCTAAACCACACAAAGCACCATATGGACTGCTCGCCTTGAATTTAGCAACCAGGGAGTCAATGGAGAGGATGTTTTAAATTTTTGTGGAAGCCCTTTGTAAACTGTACAACACCGCTCAGGTATAAAGTGGGACAGATGATTTGGAAGCTGAGAGAGGACAGGAGAAATTACACTCACCACAAACATTTTCTTCCTAATTCACAGCATGTAGAATCCATTTGAGACATTCAAATACCTGGCAAACTCTTCCGTGGGAAACCATGTGACCATATACTGGCCAGAAAGCACAGATGGGAGTAGATGTGAGAATCTGAAAGTCCATTCTATTAATAAACTCCAGGGCAGATCTAGCCACTGGGGAAGAGCCTCAGATAGAAGCACCTGGGTGAGCCTGCCCTGACCTAACCACCGAAACTCTTTGATCTTGCTGCTGCTTGACTTGGAGAAAACATCCAGCCCCAGGGGTTCTCAAAAGCCACATAGGACCAGCCAAGGGGAGGTTTTTATAAAGCTCTGTAGCACCGTGGAGGGAACAATATGAAGCAGAAGCACACTGCTACACAACTCACAGAGACCTATCCAAAAATGCAAGGGTGACAAGGCATTTCCCTGGAAAATACTCAGCCTTCTACCATGCCCCAGGAGTGAACACAGCAGGTGACCCAGAAAGAATACCAGGAAGTTGACTAGACCAGAAGAGGTGACTCCTAGCAGCCGACCTCTCACTCACTGCTGTTCACCTTTGGGTGAAACTGGTGTTTCAACATGTTCTTGTAGTCACATTTGGGGACTATGAAAAGATGCTGCTTTAAAACCCGTTTTTTGTCTTGGTTCATATTGGTTCTATTGGAAAAGAGAGTCACATGTGCCATCTCATATGGAATTCCTGAATCCAAGTCTCTAGAGACGTTTGCCTGAATGCTTTGCTTTGCAGTTGGGAAGATGCACTTTAAAGACAGATTGATTTGTTTTTAGGCCATCACCAGCTATAATTGTTCATTGTAATGCTGACTACATTGCAAATCACCCATACCTGATCAGCGCTTCACATCTCCCTATCACCTCTTGTTATCCACACATTATCTGTCCTTAAGGTAACACTGGTGACTATGAAGGCTTTGACTCTGGAACAGTCATAGGTCCAAACCCATCCCCTGGGCGATACCCATTTCCCTGAGAATTAGCTTTAGATCGAGAAAGTAGCAACAATATCAAACAATAGAAAACAACAATTCAGAGCATTTCATGAAGTGTACTGGACTGGAAAGTCCATAGATAAGAATATGTGCTCTACCCCCTCGCCAGAAAATAGCCTACAAAAGGCAAATCCACCCCTATTGGCAATTGATTAAATTACCACAAACCAGTTGGATAAGCAACAAGTGCCATCTTTCTAAGATCAGATTAATTTTGCCCTGTGCATCCCTAGTTGAACTCACACAAAATAGAAACTGCAGTCATTACTCAACACAAGGCATCCAGACCCAAGATCACTGAAATGTTATTGATATTCTGATGAAAATTAAATGTTCCAAACTATATTAAATGTGAACATTCACTGACCATGGAATTTCCTCTTCTTCTCTAAATGCTCTGGCTTTTTTGCATTTGCTAGTATTTCCCTTCTGAAGCTAGCTCTCAAAGGACTTTCCTGTGCATCCTTATTTCCATTACAAGGTCAAGGTACAAGTTAAATTTTGAATTTCTTCAGAAATGTCTATGGAGAGATTTCTTCTTCCATTTCTCTGCTATCCTACTCAGCTATTGGGAGCAAAAAGCTGAAGTTTGAACTATCTTAAGGCAATATAACTTCAGAAAAAAATACTCTCAGTGTTATTGCTCCATATTTAGTCATTCAATTAATGTTTTCTACAGAATTTTTTTCTAAATGTCTTTCTCTAGTCATGATGCTTGGGCCTCCACCTTCTAAAATCATACTTTCCTCTATGAAATCTACTCACAAAGTGTTGATACTCTGTAAATGTTCCATCTCTCAGTTCTTCCTGCAAACTTCCCCCACTCTCAGCCTTACACCCTCCAAGAATAATGTTCCGAGACCATTTGCACCTCAACAAGGAAATGATACAAGAGTTCCCTACCTATCCTGATTTTTACTTCTTAGTCCTAACAAAACACATGCAGATCTGGAAAGTTATCACTCACTTGTGCCATTTTTGGGAAGTTTTCTCACAGATCTGCCCCCTGAGCAGAATTTTGGGACTGAGTCTGAGCTCCATTGTTATTATGATGCTTGAAGGTTCCCGACTCAGGAAGATTCAAACGTTTCTACGCAAATCCAGGTCCAGCTACTTCATCACTGTAATTTGCCATTGGAAAAGGTTGGGTTATCTATATATTACTCCTGTAAAGGCTCACAACTGAATCTTCAATTCTCCAAGATCTATGGGTCCTATGAAGCCCCAGGACAAAGGCTTGAATGCCTTTGCGTTGAAGGGAATGGACTGTAATGGGAGCTATCCAGATCACATGCCTTTAGTGGAAGAAAGAAACTGCACCTTAGAAAACTCCAACTCTCTGGTCTACTTTTGTGCTCTTAATAGCACATCTCATTCTACTACGTATATATGGCAGACCTAGTCTACTCACAACCTGACACAAGTCAACATAGTCTTGTGTTAGTCTGGAGGCTAGAGGTAAGGAAGTGAATCTGACTTGAGAGTAAACTTTTCCCCTCTCTCTAATGCAAAGCCTCAAAAGGATATGTATAAACAGGTCTCTAATCACCCCATATTTCCATATAGATGTATTTCTCCCAGTTCTTGTCCATTGTTTCTACATAGAAGGTTCAGTGATGAAAACTGAAACTCTATCCTACATACAGTAATTAACTCAACTATCAGTGCAGATTGGTTGTATGGAAAGAAGACAATTTTGCACCAGGATTTGTTCACCTCTATTTTAATGAGAAAAATAAGAAAGAAAGTCTCTTCCTACAATGACTTTCTCTTTGGATAGATTGTTTGCCAGGAGGGGTTAGGATGGTTCTGTCATGGCTCTTTGGCTTCCACACCACAAGCCATCTGGTCTCCATCGCATCTGGAGGAAAGATCTCCTTGTTCGGCATTGTTTATGCCATCACTTTGATCTATGACTATAGATTTGAGAATAAATATTGGTGAATATACCTGGAAGATCTCATTATTCTAAGACATAGGTGGAAAATGGTGGGATGGATGGGACTTGGGTGCTAAGAAACTGCTCACGTCCGGTACTGACTCAGTTTTCTCACTAGCTGCCTAGGCCAACAGATGCATATTTCTTAGCAGGCACCAGAGACCCAGAATATCCACATCCTGTGGTTCCTGTACTCTGAACACCTCACATTTGATTTCCAATTGAGAGAACAAAAGCTGCTGGCCTTGGGACACTTCACAACAGATGAGGATCAAAGCCACCGACTACCTAGGAAGCATCCATCAAGGCAGGGCATGAGAATCAGCTTCTTAGAAATTCCCATACTTATGATCCATCAATCATCTAACACCTGCTCAAAGAGAGAGACTGGGAAAATTTCTCCCTAGCATCTTCAGACATTTGATATTTCCTGTTGGGAATTAAGAAGGCTGTGTTTTAAGATTTTAGAAAGCTGAGAGTTAAGGGAATTAATGGAAAGTAGGTATTACAACTTAACATTTACTTTAGGAAAAGCTGCGAATCTATCCAAAGCTTAGACATAGTGCTTTCCTATATCACTGACCTTGCCCATATCACTCTCTGAATCCTACATGGTGATCATACATTGGATAGGCATTCAAAGACATGAGCAGCAGAATCTTTCTTCTCTCTGCATGTGGGGCAATGGTGATGGGGATTCGGCTCATCAGAATATCACTTCTAGTTTGTGCCAGGTCTTGCAAGGATGTTCTGTACTGCAACTGTCTGTGAGAGACTGTACCTTGGCTTTCCCTAAGTCTGTAGATTTCCTTTACTACTTTTTGCTCCCCAAAAATGGTCCTTACTGTGCACTGCCAACTTAGCAAAGCTAAGAAAGATAAGAAAAGTAAGGAGAAAGTGCAAAGAGAGAAACAGACATTCATACAAGAGAAAATCTTGCTGTGGACTCAGAGTATTTATCATTTGAGTTGATATTAAAATAATTGTCTCAGAATATATAAAGGCTGGTATTAGGATGTGTGTTTTGTTTTCTTAGAGTCTCTGACAGAAAATATGAGAATTCAAGGAGTGTAGAATTCTTAAATCCTGCAGATTCCTCAAAAAAAAAAAAAAGATATCCTTAGCTGTGGCTAGAATAACCCAAAGTCTTGGCAATTGCTAAGGGAGGCTGCCAGCTGAAAGCCCTCTGAAAACTGTAAACTAGGTCATCCAGGGCTCCCCATTCTCATCTTTCTGTGCCCTTTCCTTTGACCCTCTTCCCCAACATGTCCCTCATATTCTTTCATTCTATTCCCATCAAAACCTGACATCAAGAAAGACACGAAACCAATCATACTAATTTGTGAGTGATGAAAATAGATGGAGGCTTTAGATTTCCTGAGATTAGAGTGGGAGGGGAAATGTACTTTAATAGAAATGATGCCATAAACTAAAGGCTAATTCAAAGAGGGCAGAATTTTCAAAGGTTGAGGAACAGTGCCCAAAATGAAACATGGAATTTTGTTCTCCCTTCACTTGTAGGCTCAGTGTGGATCATACAAGGAGAGTCTAGAGTCTTCCAGAGCAGTCACTCCTCATCTCATGTCCAGGAAGAGTTCCAGCTGGAGCACAGAGCCAAAGATAACATTAACCTGCCTGTGGAGAGGAGCCTTCAGCAGAGGGAAGATTTGGGGCCAATAGAGACAAAAAGAAAGGATACCCAGAAAAATATTTAATTTCAATAGCAGAAATAGCTTTGAAATAGTTGAATGCCAGTTGGTGTCAAGATGGTGGCATAGACAGACTCTGAACTCATCTCTGCCCATGAACACCATGAATACAATAAAGCTACAACTATTTTTGGAACTATTACCCCTGAGAAAGGAGGGAAAACTGGATAAAAAGAACCCCCACAACAAGGACAGTCCTGACTGAGGCAGAAGAGGCAGAAATTTCTTCTGGGGAGAAAAAGGCCACCTCTAAAATCTGTGGTGCTTCACAGCAGGCCAGGAGCAACTGCAAGGTATGCAGCCTTCCCTGGAGGAACAGGGTACCTGAACAGGAGAGCATTACCACTGTAAGCATCCTTCAGACTCAGCACAACCGAGAAAAGTCTCATAATATCTGGCTTTTCTGGCTAGTGACTACAGCGAGGACTACCCCTAGAAAAGCTATTGGACATAAGTGGAAAAAAGCAGGCTCTCAAAGAACTCATGCACAAATTCACCAGTTTCAGAAAGCAACCTAAAATCACCAGAAAGAAAGGTGCACAGTCCTTTGGTGAAAAGAGACTCACTTCATAGGTTCTGGGTGCATCTTGGTGAGAGGTGAGACCTCTCTAGGGACTGAGACATCGTTGGCATCCATTATTGTAACCTAGTACAAGCATACAGACACAGACCCTGGCAGGTACCATCAGAATTCTTCCCTTGACCTATTAGTCCAGGGGTCTTCCCCATCCACTAAAGCACCAACTTAATCCAGCCAGGATAAGCAGCCCACCCCAGGGATTGCCCCACCCAAAAACAAGCCTTCAGGCAACTTTTTGAACAGCATAGACTGGGTGCCTGGATCCACTAAAGGTAGGCAATTGGGTCCATCTCTGCAGGGCAGGGCATGTGTGAGGAGTGGTGGAGTGGGAGGTCATTGGTGAAGTGTGTGGGAGCCTCTGTAGTGGGTCGACTGGTTACACTTCAGGGGACCAGATTGTATGCAAGGGCCAGGACGTTGACAGTGTGTAGACCTGTGGGTCCTGGGGCTTATTAGCAACAGATGACCTGTGCTTCACAAACAGCTACATAGGGGACTGGCTCCACCTTCAAAAGCCTGAAACAATTGGGTCTTCCCATGCCTGGGCCCAGCTTCACTCAGCTGCAATCCTCAAAGAGCTGACAACAACCTCACAGGCCAGAGGCCTAGAGCAATTGTAAGCCCCTGAGCCTAACAACAATCCACACTCAGGGCCCACTACTTAACAGGAAAACTGCAACAAGAACATGCTATTAGACCTTGCAGCCAACAGTACTGGGGCTCCCCAAATTGGATAAAGTGACTTAAGGGTCCATAGCAGTCACATGCAGCTGAGAATTACAACCAACCAGCCAGGGGGGACAACCTAGTCTCCATGAGCACCTGCAGCAAGAATAATGCTGCCACAACAGAAGGACACAAGTAGCCCACACAGGGGTCACTCCTGGAAGATTTGGAACTGGTGATGAGAGGGAAGCACAGTACTAGGCCTCAAAAGGCATCTCTTACATAAAGCCACTTCAAGATCAGGAGACATAGCTGACCCATCTAATATATAGATAAAAGCCTGGAGAAAGAGGCAAAATGAGGAGGCAAAGGAATATGTTCCCATCAAGGAAACAGACAAAATGACAGAAAAAGAACTAAATGAAGCAGAAATAAACAATCTACCTGACAAAGAGTTCAAACAAAAAGTCATAAGGATGCTAACTGATCTTGGGAGAAAACTGGATGAATACACTGAAAACGTCAACAAAAAATCAGAAAATATACAAAAGAACCAATCATAAATGAAGAGTACAATATGCAAAATGAAAAATTCACTGAGGGACTCAATAGCAGATTAGATGACACAGAAGAAAAGATCAGCAAGATGGATGAAAGACTACAGGAAATCACTCAAGCTGAACAGATAAAACAAAAAAGAATTAAAAAGAGCAAGAACAATTTAAGGGAACTCTGGGACAACAAAAGTGCACTAAAATTCATATTACAGATGTTCCAGAAGGAGAAGAGAATGACAAAAGGGCAGAGAATATATTTGAAAAAATAATAGCTGAAAATTTTCCTTACCTGAGAAAGAAAACAGATATCCACGTACAGGAAGCACAGATAGCACCAAACAAGAATAACTCAAAGAGGCCCACACTGAGACACACTGTAATTAAAATGTCCAAAATTAAAGATAGAAAACCCTAAAAGCCACAAGAGAAAGGCAACAAGTGACATACAAAGGAAACCGCATGAGTTTATTAGCTGACTTCTGAGCCAAAACCTTGCAGGATAGAAGGGAGTGGCAGGATATATTTAAAGTGCTGAAAGGAAAAAACCTACAGCCAAGAATATTCTACCCAGAAAGATTATCACTCAGAAAGAAAGGAGAGATAAAGAATTTCCCATACAAGCAAATTTAGAAGAGTTTTTCACCAAGAAATCAGTTTTACAGGAAATGCTAAAGGGACTTATTTAAGTGGGAAGAGAAGACCACAAATAAGAATAAGAAAATTATCCCAAAAAGGGGGCAATAAAAGCACTAGTAAAGGCAAAAATACAGTAAAGGTAGCAGATTAAAAACCTGTGAGGATGATATGGAGGTCAAAAGACAACAGTACTAAAATCACCTATTTCAATGACAGGAAGATAATGTATACACACGCAGAAACTAAGAGGTTAGATATGATATCAAAAACATAAAATGTGGGAGGAGGGGAGTAAAAAAGTAGAGCTTTAGAAAGAGGTCAAACTAAAGAGACTATCAGTTTAATATAGATTGCTATATATGTAGATTGCTATGTACAAACCTCATGGTAAGCATTAACCAGAAACCTATAATAAATACACAAGTAAGTAAGAGAAAGGAACCCAAACATAATACTACAGAAAGCCATCAAGCCACAAGGAAAGAGAGCAAGAGAAGAAGAAAGGAACAGAGAAGAACTATTAAAACACCCAGGAAAAAAAGTAACACAATAGCAACAAGTACATATTTATTAATAGCTACAGTAAATGTCAATAGACTAAGTGCTCCAATCAAAAGACTTATGGTGGCCAATTGGATAAAAAAGAATATCCATATATATGCTGCATACAAGAGACACACTTCTGACCTAAAGACACTCACAAACTGAAAGTGAAGGGATGGAAAAAGACACTCCATGCAAATGGCAAAGAAAAGAAAGCTAGGGTAGCAATACCTATATCACAAAAATAGATTTGAAAACAAGAACAGTAACAAGAGACAAAGAAAGGCACTACATAATGATAAAGGGAAGAAACAATCAACAGGATATAACACTTGTAAATATCTATGCACCCAGCAGCTAACTATATAAAGCAATTCTTAAAGACATAAAGTGAGGAATAGACAGTAATTCAATAATAGTAGGGGACTTTAACACTCCACTTACACCAAAGGATAGATCACTCAATCAGAAGATCAATATGGAAATATTGTCCTTAAATGACACATTAGACAAGAAGGCTTAGGAGGTATACATAGCACATTCCATCCAAAAACCACAGGATACACATTCTTTTCAAATGCAGACGGAACATTCGTCAGAATTGGTCACATATAGGCCACAAAACAAGTTTCAATAAATTTAAGAAGATTAAAGTAATACCAAGCATCTTTTCTGACCACAGAGGTAAGAAATTAGAAATCAACTACAGGAAGAAAATCAGAAAAGCCGCAAATATATGGAGATTAAATAAAATGCTACTGAACAACAATTGAGTCAATGAAGACATCAAAGGAGAAATCAAAAATTACCTGGAGACAAATGAAAATGAAAACATGACATGCCAAAATCTGTGGGATAAGGCAAAAGCATTTCTAGGAGGGAAGTTTCTAGCAATTCAGGCCTACCTCAACAAACAAAAAAAATCCCAAATACACAATCTAACAGTGCACCTAAAGGAACTGGAAAAAGAAGTACAAACAAAGCCCAAAATCAATAGAAGGAAGGAAATAATAAAAAACAGAGCAGAAATAAATGAAATAGAGACTTAAAAAATAGAAAAGAATCAGTGAAACCAAGAGCTGGTTCCTTGAAAAGATAAACAAAATTGACAAACCTTTAGATAGACTCACTGAAAAAAAAGAGAGAAGGCTCAAATAAGTAAAATCAGAACTTAAAGAGGAGAAATTACAATAGACACCTCAGAAATACAAAAGATTTTAAAACAATACTAAGAAAAGATATACATCAACAAATTGGATAAATCTAGAAGAAATGGAGAAATTCTTACAAACATACAAACTTCTAAAACTGAATCAAGAAGAAAAAGAGAATTTGAACGGACTAATGACCAGTAAGGAGATCAAAACAGTAATCAAAAACCTCCCCAAAAATAAAGTCCAGGACCAGATGGCTTCCCTGGTGAATTATACCAAGCATTCAAAGACTTAATACCTATCCACCTCAAAATCTTCCAAAAGCTGAAGAGGAGGGGAAACTTTCTAACTGATTCTATGAAGCCAACATTACCCTGATACCAAAACCGGACACAGATATCCCCCAAAAAAGAAAATCACGGGTCAATATCACTGATGAACATCAATGCAAAAATCCTCAGCAAAATACTAGCAAATTGAATACAACAATAGATTAAAAAAGATCATATGCCATGATCAAGTGGCATTCATTGCAAAGACACAGGGGTGGTTCAACGTCTGCAAATTAATCAATGTGATACACCACATTAACAAAATGAAGAAAAAAATCACATAATCATCTCAATAGATGCAGAGAAAGCATTTGACAAGATACAGCATCCACTTATGATAAAAACTCAGAATAATTTGGGTATAGAAGGAAACTACCTCAACATAAGAAAGGCCACATATAACAAACCCAGAGCTAATATCATTCTCAATGGAGAGAAACTGAAAGCGATCCCTCTATGAACAGGAGCTAGACAAAGATGCCCACTGTCACCACTCTTACTTAATATAGTGTTGGAAGTCTTAGCCAGAGCAGTCAGGCAAGAAAAAGAAATAAAAGGGATCCAAATTGGAGAGGAAGAAATGAAACTGTCACTATTTGCAGATGACATGATTTTGTATATAGAAAACCCTAAGGAATCCACACAAAAAAACTTTTAGAAATAATAAATGAATATGTTCAATTTTCACTATACAAAATCAACATACAAAAATCAGTTGTGTTTTTATGCACTAACAACAAAGTAACAGAAAGAGAAATTAAGAATACAATCCCATTTACAACTGCAACAAAAACAGTAAAGTATCTAGAGGTAAACTTAACCAAAGAGGTGAAAGATCTGTACACTGAAAACTATAGAACGTTGTTGAAAGAAATTAAGACACAAAGAAATGGAAAGATATTCTGTGCTCCTGGATTGGAAGAATTAACATAGTTAAAATATCCATACTTTGTAAGCAATCTACAGATTCAATGCAATCCCTATCAAAATTCCAACAACTCTTTTTCACAGAAATATAGCAAAGAATTCTAAAATTTATATGGAGCAACAAAAGACCCTGAATAGCCAAAGGAATCCTGAGAAAAAAAGAACAAAGCTGGAGGTACCACACTCCCTGATTTCAAAATATACTGCAAAGCTATAGTAACCAAAACGGCATGATACTGGCACAAAAACAGACACAAAGATCAATGGAGCAGAATTAAGAGCCCAGAGACCATCCCACATATCTATGGACTGCTAATTTTTGATGAGGAATCCAAGAACATACAATGGAGAAAGGAAAGTCTCTTCAATAAATGGTGTTGGGAACACTGGACAGCCATGTGCAAAGGAATGAAAGGAGACCAGTATCTTACACCATTTACAAAAATTAACTCAAAATGGATTAAAGACTTGAATGTAAGACCCGAAACCATGAAACTTCTAGAAGAAAACACAGGCAGTACGCTCTTTGACATCTGTCTTAGCAGCATATTTTCAAATACCATGTCTGACTGGGCAAGGGAAACAATAGAAGAAATAAACAAATGGGACTATATCAGACTAAAAAGCTTCTGCACAGCAAAGGAAACCATCAACAAGGCTAAAAGACAACGAAACAATTGGAAGAAGATATTTGCAATCCATATATCTGATAAGTGGTTAATATCCAAAATATACAAAGGACACATACATCTCAACAACAAAAAAACTAACGGCCCAATTAAAAGATGGGCAAAAGATCTGAACAGACATTTCTCCAAAGAAGATACACAGATGGCCAACAGGCACATGAAAAGATGCTCAACATCGTTAAGCATCAGGGAAATGCAAATCAAAACTACAATGAGGTATCACCTCACTCCCATCAGAATGCCTATAATTAGCAATACAGGAAACAATAAGTATTGAAGAAGATGTGGAGAGAAGGGAACCCTCATACACTGCTGTTGAGAGTGCAAACTGGTACAACCACTATGGAAAACAGCATGGAAATTCCTTTAAAAATTAGGAATAGCACTGCCATATGACCAAGCTATTCCACTACTGGATATGTTTCCAAATAACATGAAAACATAAATGAATAAAGATATATGCACCCCTATGTTCATTGCAGCATTATTCACAGTAGCCAAGACTTGAAAACAACCTAGGTGCCCATCAAGGGATGAAGGGAAAAAGAAGATGTGATATAAATACACAATGGAATACTACTCAGCCATAAAAAACGATGAAATCTGACCATTTGTGACAACCTGGATGGACCTTGATGGTGTTATGCTAAGTGAAATATGTCAGAGGGAGAAAGTCAAATACCATATGATCTCGCTCGTAAGTAGAAGATGAAACAATGACAAACAAACACGTAGAAACAGAGTGGATTGGTGGTTACCAGAGGTTAATGGGGCAGGTGGGCAGGGGGAGGGAAAATAGGGCGATTAGGCACACATGTGTGGTGATGGATTGTAATTAGTCTTTGGGTGATGACTATGTCATAACCTACACAGAAATCAAAATATATAACAATGTACACCTGAAATTTATATAATATTATAAACCAATGTTACCACAATAAAAAAAAAGAAAGTTATACCTATGTGTAGTGATGGATGTTAACTAAACTTATTGTAATCATTTCACAATATATACATATATCAAATCATTATGTTGCACATCTAAAACTAATACAATGTTATATGTCAATTATATCTCAATTTTAAAAATAGTAAAATAATTTTTAAAAAGAGATCAATCATGAAGGAACAGTTTTAAGAATTTAGGAATTTATTGTGAAATGGAATTTTTATAAATGTCTATCAAACTTTAAGAGTTTTTCTATTTGTGTTTCTGTTGCTTCAAGTGAAAAAAGAACTTTTGAAATAAAAATATATAGTTGAATGCCATTGAGCAGTGAAACCAACATCCTTGTCAGAGAGTGAGTTCAGGTGGATGACTACACTGGCAAGGTTGTCTACACCAGCTGGGAGCTAGAACTCAATGACCTGAGCTCTTTTTCTCCCTGGAATTCATTACAGAATATTCTATGTTGAAAGGAAATCAGGACTGCTACCAAAAAGCAATTGCAGTTATTATTATGCCAAATTCCTTCCCAGTTTTCCTTCTCAATGTATAGATTATTATATACTCTGGATATGTAATCATACTCCATATACATGTTTGTATCCTTTTTAACAGTCTATAAAAATCCACTATGTTATCAGATACTTTCCTTAATCAATGTTTTTAATGAGCTACATTAATATCGTATCTAGGAGCACCCTATACTTAATGAGTTTTCTTATAACTGGGAATTTAGGGAGCTTCTACATTTTTCCAATTACAAAAATTGCTATAATCAACAAACCTGTACTTATAAATTTGTCATTATTAGAAATTATCATTTATGTGTATGAGGAAACTACACATATAAGCTTTATATATATTTCATATATATATATCTGTTTACATATTAACCTACTTGCACATACATATTTAACATCACATATTTTAAAAATATTATATTAATTTGGAATACTGCTTTTTTCCGTTCTCATAGTTCATAAATTCCTCACAAGCATCTGAAATCCATGTATTTGTCATCAGTAGAGCTGCTTTTTTAAATCATCACACATTTTCCCAGAGCATATCAAATTCACTTGTGTCTAAGTTGTCTGAATTATAACACATTATGAATCCATATATGAAGCTGTCACTAAAACATTTTTGAACCACAATTCTGTTCAAAAAATATTAGAATTGTTGTTTTGACTTTTATCCTGGAAGTGAATATTCGTGATGCCCACAACAAAAAATTTCCTTTAAAAGATTTATTTAAACACTTATAATTTTGAAGGCATACTCCCAAGAATTGTTACCAAGTTTTTGTTGAATTACTTAGTCATCTTTTTCACTAATCTCATCAGCTGACTTCCCTAAGTATCCATAAACTAGCATTGTTTGAGATCATCCCACGTTAATGTGTCTTCACTAAATTATACTAAATTGTGCAACATAAAATAATTGCATGAAAGAATTGTAATATTGCTTTTTGTGATTTTTGTAAGTAATCAAATATAAGGGGACTCTATTTTCTCTGAGGATAATAAAACTCACTTCATATTCAAACATCAGTAGTATTGTCTCACCGTCAATTCACCAAAGTGGAAATATTTGCTCAAACTAGTATAAATATTTTCACCCTCTTGATATTAACTAATTGGCTTCCAATAAAAATATAGCAATTTATATCATTACCTACATCTTTCCAGCATTGGGTACATCACCTTTTTAACGAAAGCATTGTTTAAATATCTGTCAAAAAAAAAGTAGTTTGTTAACGCTTTATTTACATTTTTTATTACCAAAGTGTTGAAACCTTTTTTGAGGTTTGTTAATCCCAGTGACTTTCTTCATTTGTCCTTTGCCCATTACTTTTTTAGGTTTTTAGTATTTTACTTAACGATTTGTGTGATTGTAATACTTTTGTACGTCTGAGTTTTAAAGAATTTAACCACAATAACAGCACTGGCCAATGGAGATTTCTGAGGCATGCTAGATGGCAGAGGATGGTGATGGCAAAATTTCAAGGAAGGAAAAAAAGAGAAGACATTGTACTGCTCTGTTTCACTGTGACTATGGTACCATGGAGGTTGAAGTTTACTAAGGCTTTGTTCAAAAACACCCATCTGTGGGGCCAGCCCGGTGGCATAGTGATTAAGTTCGTGTGCTTCACTTCGGCAGCCCAGGATTCACAGTTTGGATCCCGGATGCAGACCTAGCACTACTTGTCAAGCCACACTGTGGCCTCATTCTACATAAAATAAAGGAAGATTGGCACAGATGTTAGCTCAGCGACAAATTCCTCAAGCAAAAGGAGGAAGATTGGAAAGAGATGTTAGCTCAGGGCCACCCTTCCTAACAACAACAACAAAAAAACACCCAGCTGTGATCCACACTGTATGTCTCAGCATCAGGGAGAGTCCTCTCATTGTCACAAGGATGTAATACATGAGATTTCTTGCCCCTTGACTTCTTCCTTTAGGGATTTACTCCATATTATCCACTGGAATGCTTTCAGAATGTGAATAAGGATCACCAAAGTCATCAGTAATAAATAATCCCAGCCACACATTTTAATAATGTTTATTAAAAATGTCCATAGCAATGTAAAAGAGAATCTCATCAAAGACGTAAAGGGGATGGAACTAATAATGACTGTGAGCCAGCATACTGGGTCACACACTAGTATATGGTGAACCAAGAAGTGGAACCCACGACTGTCTAATTTACATAGTTCCTCGCTTCAAAGAGCTCAATGCCCAGTACAAAAAAAGACAAGTGCTTGGAAAGTGGTTGTTGTGAACTGAATTCCATCTCATTGGAATATGACATGCTTTCAGAGTCCAAATTTTACTTTTAATAATGTATTTTTAAGGTCATAATTTCAAGCAGATCCACAAGGTGAAATCCTCAAATTCTGACAGTTCACATGTCTTGTCCTGATGAGACAACTGTTAAACGAAGAAGTAGAGATGACAAGAAGGCCATTAATAGGTAGCACTGGACCAACGGCCCAGAGATGTGATGAAGAGTACAGACTCCTCACAAAGAAAATCTGAGTTATCAGAAAGTCATGAATAAGTAAACAGATGGTGGAAGGGAAAATATTGTTGAGTAGAGAAAGCTGGGAAGAGCTCTTGGAGATAAATCTTGAGGTGGTCCTTGAAGATAGTGGAAGACTTAGCATGAATGGGAATATTATTTCAGAGGCAAGAATCACCCTCTCTGACCTAACGCCACCAAGAAATCTCCTCATACCACAGCAAAGGCATAATTTATCCCTACATATCTAAATTATGTGTTTTTGAAAGATATTACCTGCAAACTAAGCAATATTTCCATTCACTTCAGAGAATCAATCAAGGTTAATACCATAGATCAGAGAATTACATATCCTGGGCTTTCCTTCACTCTTCTCCTGACTCTGCACATTTTGATCCAAAAACACAGGGATTAATCACTTCATCCTGGGATTACAATCACCAGTTGGCACACCAAGTTCAATTGCTCTTTTATTTAACTTTTTTTTTGGTGAGGAAGGTCAGCCCTGAGCTAACATCCACCACCAATCCTCCTCTTTTTGCTGAGCTAGATTGGCCCTGAGCTAACATTCATGCCCATCCTGCTCTATTTTATATGGGGGACACCTGCCACAGCATGGCTTGATAGGCAGTGCATAGGTCCATGCCCAGGATATGAACCTGCTAACCCCAGGCCACCAAAGCAGAGTACACAAGCTTAGCTGCTACACCATGAGGCTGACCCCCCAATTGCTCTTTTTAAATCTAGAAGATAAAAATCAATGCCCAGGGGAAGAAAACGATACCTAGGCTTCATCCCATGGTGTACAAAATAACTGGGCTTATGGCTTAAAGGATAGAATACATCAACTCATTCAAAATAAAATCAGAAGAGCCCACATTCAGGGAATATAAACAATTCTCATAGATTAAATGTTTATGAAATTCTCATTTTTAGTTCAGAAATGGAGTATATCATCCTTGGCTTCCTTATTTTTTAAAAGAGCAGAGTCTTTCAGATATTAATTTTTCAGCATATACTGATGAGTTTATAACATTTCTCTCTGGTATAGCAGACTCTGGGCATTCACATTTACAGAAGGAAGAAATATGACTAGCTTTCTACTTCACACAAGCAATCATGAAGAAAAAGATATTCCAAGCCAAACAAAAAGTTTTAAAAACATTTTATAGTCTCAGATTACTTGCTAGTCCAATAGGAACATGTAACTTTACAAAAGATAGATTTCTCTGTCACTATCTTATCCTAGTGATTGACCACAGCCTCATCAAGTCATTATGTCCATCTTGACATGATGCAGGATGCAGGACACAGCATCACGTACACACCTAATAGAAAATAAATAAACTAACCTAATCAAACTTCTAGTACTAATGTGAGAAAAGGGAGCTAGAAGAACAAGTTAAAGGATTCCACAAAGAAATGACTAGACAAATCCAGAAAGTGAGACATTCTAAAGAACAGCAGATCTAGTCCCTTCAATAATCAATGCGATGAACAAAAAAATGTACAGTGGAGGGAAAACAGCATAAGGGGAAAAATTACAGAAAAAAGTGATGTCAGCATCATGGTGGAGTGAGTTGTTCCTTTTGTCTCTCCAATCTAAGTTACCACTAAACAGACATTCATTTACCAACAGAGGATTCCCTACACCACACAACAGACATCCATGCAGCTCTACATCTGAAGATGGGAAGACTGGATCCCCAGGGAGCAGTGGAACTAGGGAAGCAGCCTCCTCCCACTCCCTGAGTAAACGACCCAGGTCCCAGGTCCTCAGACAGTGGTCAGCATGACTATCAGTGGAAGCAGGGGCAGCCAGGCCAACACACAAACACTTTTGGAGTGGTAGCCTGATCTACTTCAGCCAGCCCATACAAGTGGTCCCCACCAAGCGGCAGTGGCCCAGCCCCTGCGAAGGTACCCCAACTTCCAAGTGCAGCCAGGCCCACAGGAAGAGTCCCTGCCTTGCCAAGCACAGCAGCCTGCAGGACCTGCCCACTGAACAAAGTCCCAGCCCATAAGAAGGCACCTGCCTGTGCAAGCACATCCTGATAAGTGGAGGTGACTCAGCTCATGTGAAGGCCCCCACACCAACACAGCAGCTGGTGGGACACACCCATGAGTGCAGTGCTGGCCTGCAGAAGAGCCCCCACCACCCCCCCTAGTACATCAACTCAGCGAAAACCTCGTGGACCTATCCACACAAACTCAGAGTGGTTCAACTGACACAACTGTCAGCAGATGGGGCAGGATCAGAAAACACAGCTCCCACACCCCCACAGCAGTGGCAGGTGGAATCTGTGATCTGATATTACACAAATGGGCCAGTAGAAGATCAATTCATCAAACACCATGAAGAACTACAATAATACTGCAGAGCTGAAGAAAAATGACAAGTCTCAAGAAACCAAACCTGAAGTCACAGATTATTGCAAACTAAATGACAGAGAATTAAAAATAGTTGTTCAATAAGAAACTCAACAAGTTACAAGAAAACACCAAAAGAAGTTTAATAAGCTCAGGAATAAAATTAATGAACAGAAGGAATACTTCACCAAAGAGATTGAAATGCTTAAAAACACTATACAGAAATTCTGGATATGAAGAACACAATTCATGAGGTAAAAAACAATGTAGAAACCACAAAAAATACAGCAGATCTTATAGAGAACATAACTAGTGAATTAGGAGATAGAAATATGAAAATGTTTCAGGTGAAAGAGGAGTGAGAACTAAGGTTTTTGAGAAATAAAGACATTCTTCTAGAAATATCCAACTCAATTAGGAAAAGTAACATAAGGATTATACATATTCCAGAGGGAGTAGAGAGGGAGAAAGGAGCAGAGAGCTTGTTCAAAGAAATAATAGCTGAAAATTTCCCAAAGCTGGAGAAAAACTGGACTTACAAGTATATGAAGCCAATAGAACTTTTAATTACATCAAGGCAAAAAGACCTTCTCCAACACATGTACAACTAAAACTGACAACAGGAAACAACAAAGAAAAAGTGTTAAGGTCAGCAAGGCAGAAGAAAATAACCTACAAAGAAACCCCTATCAGGCTGTTGGCATATTTCTCAGCAGAAACATAACAGGCTAGGAGAGAATTGAATGATATATTCAAAATACTGAAACACAAATCTTTCAGCCAAGAATAATCTATCCGAGAAAAATTATCCTTCAGATTTGATGGAGAAACTTAAAAGCTTTCCCAGATAAGAAAAACCTGAGGGAGTTCATCACCACTGGACCTGCCAAAGGAGAAATGATGAAAGGAGCCCTCCTACCTTAAACACAAAGGCAAAGACTTACACAGATTTGACCAAGGAGATAAACAGACAGACAAAATCAGAAAATTTTAGCTCTCTATCAGAATAGGCTAGCAAGCACTTAATTATAACATAAAAGATAAAGGAAAAGAAAGCATCAAAAATAACTATAAACACTTCAATTTAGTCACAAACTCATAGTACAAAGAAAATAATTTGTGACAACAATAGCTCAGAAGGAGAAGAGGAAAGGGATGGAACCTGCTTAGGCTAATGGAGACAAGAGGCTGTCAGAAAATGGACTATCTCCTCTATGAGAACTCTTATAAAACCTCAGGTACCAGTAAACAAAAAATCAGAGCAGAGCCATAAATCATGAAAACTGAGAAAACCACCAAATCGAAATGGCAGCCAGAAAGACATGGGAAAAGAAACAATGGAAATACAGAATAACTGGAAAATGAGATAAAATGGCAGTGTTAGGCCCTCATATATCAATAATCACTCTAAATGTAAATAGGTTGAATTCTCTAATCAAAAGACAGAGAGTGGCTGGATGGATTAAAAAAGAAGACCCAACAATATGCCACCTGCAGGAAACACATCTCAGCTCTAAAGACAAACTTGGGCTCAGAGTGAAGGGATGGAAGATGATACTCAAAGCAAATGGCAAGCAAAAGAAAGCAGGTGTTGCCATACTTATATCAGACAAAGCAGACAATGACAAACAAAGAAGGGCAGTATATAATGACAAAAGGGACATTCCACCAAAAGGTCATAACACTTATGAATATATATTTACCTAAGAAAAGAGCACCCAAGTATATAAAGCAACTATTAATAGATCTAAAGGGAGACATTGACAGCACCACAATAATAGTAGGGGACCTCAACATTCCACTTACATCAATGGATAGATAGATCATCCAGACAGAAAGTCAACAAGGAAACAGTGGCCTTAAATGAATACTAGACCATACGGACTTAATAGACATATATAGAACATGCCATCCCTAACAGAATGCACATTCTTCTCAGGTCCACATTGTACATACTCAAAGATAGACCATATGTAGGGAAATAAGGCAAGCCTCAATAACTTTAAAAAGATTAAAATCCTGTCAAGCATCTTTTCCAACCACAATGTTATGAAACCAGAAAAGAACTACAAGAAAAAAAACTGAGAAAGTCACAAATAGGTGGAGACTAAACAACATGCTATGGAACAAAAACTGGATCAATGAAGAAATCAAAGGAGAAATCAAAAAATAGCTAGAGACAAATGAAAATGAAAATGCAACATACCAACTCTTACAGGATGCAGCAAAGGCAGTGCAGCCTGGGTTCACTTCCCCAGCATAAACCTAAACCACTTGTCTATTAGTGGCCATGCTATAGCAGCAACTCAAGTGCAAAAAGAAGTTTGATTGGGGCCAGCCCAGGGGCATAGTATTTAAATTCATACGCTCTGCTTCAGTGGCCCAGAGTTCATGGGTTTGGATCTCAGGCATTGACCTACAAACCACTCATCATGCCATGCTGTGGTGGTGTCCCACACGCAAAAATAGAGGAAGATTGGCAGAGATGATAGCTCAATGACAGTCTTCCTCAAGCAAAAATAGGAAGATTGGCAACAGATGTTAGGTCAGGGCCAATCAACCCCACCTAAAAAAAGCCCACTCTCACTAGTGGTTAAGTTCACATGCTCTGCTTGGGCAGAACCAGGTTCATAGGTTCAGATCCTGGGCGCAGACCTACACACCACTCATCAAGCCATGCTGGGGCAGTGTCCCACATATAAGGTGGAGGAAGATTGGCACAAATGTTAGCTCAGCAACAGTCTTCCTTAAGCAAAAAGAGGAGGATTGGCAACAGATGTTAGCTCAGGGCCGATCTTCCCCACCAAAAAACAAATCTAGACTATTGGGGATAAACACAATGCAGTCTATACAGAAACTGATATATAATAATGTTCACCTAAAATTTATACAATGTTATAAACCCACAAGACCTCAATAAAATAATTTTTTTAAAAAAGGAACTTAAAAGATTTGGCAAGCAAATTAACTACACAGTCTTTAACCGAATTCTTGTTCGCTTTTTTGCATGCTTTTTTTGCTGAGGAAGATTCACCCTGAGCTAACATCTGTTACAACCTTCCTCTATTAAGTATGTGAGTTGCTACCACAGCATGGCACTGATGAGTGGTGTAGGTCCATGCCAGGGGAGCAAAGATGGGGCACTGAAGCAGGCCACAGGGCTGGATTCTGGATTCTTGTTTTCAAAAAATGTCAGTAAAAGACTTTTTGGAAAGAATTAGGAAAATTTGACTGTTGACTGGCTATTAAATGATTTTAGGGAATTGAAGATTTTCTTAGGTGGGAGGTAGTATTATGGTTATGTAGAAAAATACTTTTATTTTTTAAAAATACATGTTGAAGTGTATAGGAATGAATAGTAATGATGTTTGTGATTTATTTTTAAATAATTGACCATAATAAAAAGCAAATATGACAAACATTAATGATGATTGAATCTAAGTGATCAGTCAGATATTGATTCTATTAATTACTTTTCTTCCAATGTTTCAAAAGCTTTATAATAAAATGTTTCCTAAAGTTTTCATTTTTAAGTGGCCAAAAAGTCTGAAGCAAATTTTAAAAGTAAACTGCAATATGCTTCTTGAAAATTAACATTTTCTTAAAGAATACTGCTCTGGTCAAGAAACTCCCTGAATCTTTAGGCATGTGAACAAATTTAAATTGAATATTCATGTGACATATTTCTAAGACAACAATGAACACTGTTGCTGACTATATGGTGAAATAAATAATTGTTCAATTGCAAGCTGAACTAGCCAATTTTTCCAGAAAACACCAGTTTGTTTGAAAGAATGACTGACAGACAAACTATGGTTATTCAGATTGGGGTGTTTGGTTGGCATCTTCTTGAAAGTGAATGAACTGAGCCAGTCACACCAAGAGAAACAGCTCATAGTTGTTGCTAATGATAAAAATTTAAGCTTTTGGACAAAAATTTAAATTTAAGAAAACTTGTACCTGTCACCAGGAGCTGGATGGCTCTCCAATATTTAAATACTTCTCTGATTCCAAGATATTGGTGGTGATATTAACTACTATGATGTTTTGATATTGCATAATGAAATGTGTTAAGATGTAGAAGTTGCCTAACTCAGTGAACCAATAATTTCCCCAATGACCAATGAATAATGTTAGAAAACCATGCGTGGGTGAAAGTTCCATTAAAAATGCACATAGACCACTGGATTTTCATATAACAGAATATGAAAAGTTCATTAACATCCCACGTTGAAACTAATCTTCTTTTCAACCTACATACCTATATAAGGCCAGGGCATTCCCATATATTTCAACTAAATCAAGATATTGCCATAGAGATAATGCATAAGCAGACGTGAGAATCCAGCTGCCTTCTAATAAGCCAGCTCTTTCCTGACAGATATCTGAAGACTATGATCAAACACCCCTAGTATCTCCGTTCCTTTTCTATACTCCTCCATGTTTCTTAGCTGTTCCTCCCTGTACAGGATTTGAAGTCTCTTCTATAGCCTGGTATTCTCCTTTGAATATCCTAAAGTTTGTCTATGACCCTCAAAGAGTACATGTCAATACCAGGAGCAGGGAGTGGAGATAAATAAGTTCAATGTTCACATCCCAAATATTCCAAGCCTGGAGGATACTCCTGCCTGATTCCTATTTCATTTCTTGGCTTTGTATCACATAAATTTTCTCAAAGTTTCTGAGTCTCTAAGCATGAGGTCTGCTCTCAATCAGGACTGGACAATACCATGGTAAACCCAGTCCTGACACTGTCCCTTTCCTCTGTTCCCCACTGAGAATAAGTTTGCCTGGCAGTGAGAACATGGCCCAGCCTCCTTCAGGAAAGAACTGAACTTCAAGACACACCTGCCCTGTGCCTACCCCATCCCCTTCCCACAGAAGAGGATCTCACACAACAGTGAAAATCCATACAGAGAAAGAAATGCCAGGTTGCCCAGGCTGCCCTGTGACTACTTCAGGAAAAGAGATCAGCTGTGGCACTGAGAGGATACCCAGAAACACTTTCAAATAATAAATACCAGATTAAAAAAACAAAGAAGACTGAGTATTTGCCTAGTGTAGCAAAAAATATACTTTTCAGTAACAGGATACTTGATTTCTTGTGTGTTCCTTCGAAGAGCCTTGGCCAAGTTGTGAAATCCCCCTGGATCTTTGTAGACTCATCTGAACACCGAAGGGAATGAATATATGATCCTTGAAGTCTCTCCCTGCTGGGACATTCTAGGACTCCACTGCAGAAGCACAATTCATCTTTGATCACTCATGTTAGTATAAAGAATGTGATTTGAATACTCCAAATATGTAGAAATGTGAAACATTTCTATTTGACTTTAGAATACATTTCATGATGTGAAGCAAATCACAACAAATTTATGTTTCCATTGATGCTTAACTCAGGCTGACATTAAAAATCAATTTCTTTGCAACTACTGGTGCTGTGCTCCACTAAAAAAAGGTGAGGTAGTGTTCCATAAATCTCCCTGGTGCCAGAAAGATAGCAGGAGACTCAGACTTGGAAAGATGTGAGCTTGTCCCATGGCTCTGTCATTTTGTAGCTTATCCTCTCTGAATATGAGATACTGCATCCTTAAAATGGAGTCCTAAGATACTTTCTGAGCATTCATCGAGTCAGGCACTGTGCTGGCACAGGACATACAGAGATGAACAAGACAAATCCCTTCTCTCAAGGGTCTCTACCTAATGAACAAGAGAGAAAAAGGGTTTAAGTTCAATGATAGAGATGAGCACTGGAAGCCATGAGAATTCAGGGAATGGATGGGCATCTAACCCAGTCCAGTCTTGAGCCATCATTTAGAACTTTCCAGGGAAGTCAACAGCTAAGCTAAGACCAGAAAATGAGTAGGATCTAAGAAGCTCAGTTAAGGAGCAAATTGGGGAACTGAAGAAGGAAAGGGCATTTCAGGCAAAAGCAATCACATGGCAAAGGCAAAGAGGTATGAAAGAACTTGGGGCCTTCAGAAAGCAAGTATTTCAATGCAGCTGAGCTTGAGGGAGCAAGTGGAAAAGTCTAAGAAGTAGGCCTGGGAGGTAAGCAAAAGTCCATGTTTCATACAATTTTATCCTAAGATAACAGGAGTCATCAAAAATTTTAAGCATGTAATTTTATAGTTGGGGTCCCCCCAAGGCTTAGCATCACTATTAATCAGCTATTTATGCTATGATGATGATCTATAACAAACAATCCCAAAATTTCAGTTGCTTACAACATCAAATATATGTTGTTTTAGCTCATTGGTCTATAAGCCAACAAGACTTGGCTTCAAGAGCGATGGTGGAAATCCATGATGGGATGTCTCCTGGAGCCTTGGCTTGGAACTGGCACACTGTGACTTCCACCCATATTCTCTGGATCAAAGCATGACCAAGCCCGAAAGTCAGTGGAGTGGGATGTACACTCTGCCTGTAGTAGGAGGCCCTGTAAAGTCATGTGGCAAAGCACATGGAGATGTGCTTCTGTTCCAGAGAGAGAGTGAAAAGTTGGAAACCAGAACAGCTGTATTCTCATTGGGATTCAACACCCCCACTCTCTGCCATGGCCAAAGAAGTAGAACTTTCAGTGGCCCAAATCCACAGTCTTGCATAGTTTAAGTTTTGATATTACTCAAGATTTTAATTGCCTTATTATTCCTCACTATTAGTTTCCTAAAACTTAATTTACAGGAATTAAAAAGAAGTTTAATTTATTATTCAAAACAGTAATCATCCACTTCTTGCCATTTCAGAGACAAGCACTTAAAACCAGGTATACTCAAGAGTCCAAGTTATAATTCTTCATTCTCATCTGACCCACATTGTCCTGTTTTCTTCTGTAAACCATCCCCTATTACATTGCCTGTAACTGAGACCACAGCATTTCTTCTTTTCCTCTTTTCCTATTTGTTTTTTGGGTTTTTTAATCAGCAAAAGAGTGTTAGACTCTCCTTATAGAGATGAAGGTGCGTGGAGTTTATGAGACAGGCAGGCACTTGTATCTAGGGTTGGAAGGAATTGTCACAAAGATTACAAGTAAAATTCTCTTAAAATTTTGATCCATCAAGCCACGGATTTGGATAAGATCCTTGAGGGAAAGTGTGAAGTTCAATCTTTTCTCAGTCCTGCTCCTTTTTGATAACAACAACAAAATTCACACTCTCCTTTGATGAATAACATTTAATAAGGTCACTTTCGATGAGCCTAGTGTATAACTTTATTTTCACAGAGATAGACAAGAGATCAAAGGCAAACCAAGATCAGTGTCTCAAGAGCTCCAGAGGAGAGTTTTCAAAAAGGGAATGCCTATGTCAAAAATCAGAGGTCAAACAAGAATATAAATAGAAAGCATCAATTCAATTTGGCCAGAGCCACTGTGTCTAGTTGAACAGGTTGTACCTTGCTCAAGGGTGCTTGGCTGAGGTAACATTGGAGCTAAAATTCAGCCTGTGTTCTGCCTGCTGAGCCGAGGCCCTGGTGTGGAGCAGCATCAACAGGAGAAAGGAGAGCTGTTTATAAAGCACACAAAGGTGTCATCTGATTGCCAAGCTTGAACCCAAGGGATTGTCCCTGCCTTCGTCCAGTGGGGTTGCCTTTTCTAAACTGCACAAAGCACCAACGGGCTATGGGCCCTGAATTTAGCAACCAGGGAGCCCATGGAGAGGACAGCATTTTGAATTGTGTCAAAGCCCTTTGTCAACTGTATAACACTGCTCAGGTGTAAAGTCGGGCAGATAATTCAGAAGCTGAGGGGGACAGGAGAAATTACACCTACCACAAACATTTTCTGCCTAATCCACAGCATGTAGAATCCACTTGAGACATTCAGATTCTGCCAAACTCCTCTGTGGGAGGTCATTTTAGTGTGGACTGGCCAAATAGCACAGATGGAAGTGGATGTGATGATTTCTGAGTCCATTCTAGTGGCAAACTCCAGGGGAGATCTAGCCAACGGGGAAGAGCCTCAGACAAAAGCACCTGGGTCAGCCTAACCTGACCTAACCACTGAAACTCTTTGATCTTGCTGCAGCTTGACTTAGATAAAACATCTGGCCCCAGGGGTTCTCCAAACCACATAGGGTAAAACAAGGGGATGGTTTTGTAAAGCTCTGTAGTGGTAGGTGAACTGGCCACTATTTTAAGCTTCAGGATGTACAGAACACAATGCTACTAAACCCACAGAGATTTGTATAGAAATTGCAGGAGTGAAGTGACATTTCCCTGGGAAATTTTCAGCCTGGCTACCATGCCCCAGGGTTGAACACACAGGCAGCCATCCCTCCTATATCAGTGACCCAGAAAGCATGGCAGGAAGTTAACCAGACCAGAAGAGACAATCTGTAGTTGCTGGCCTCTCGCTCACTGCTGTTCACCTTTAGGTGAAACTGGCATTTCAACATGTTCTTATAGCCACATTTGAGGACTTTGAAAAGGTGTTTCTTTAGAACCTTTCTTTGGCTTTGGTCATGTTGGTTCTGTTGCAAAAGAGAGTTATATGTGCCATCTCATATGGAATTTCTGAATCCAAATCAGTAGAGATATTTGTCTGAATGCATTGCTTTGCAGTTTGAGAAGATGAACTTAAAGACAGAGTAATTTATTTTTAGGCCATCACAAGCCATAATTGTTCATTCTGATGCTGAATATACTATAAATCACTGATACCTGATGCGGGCTTCACATTGCCCTTTCACATCTTGTCATGCCACACATTATCTGCCCTTAAAGCAGCACTGGTGACTGTGAGGGCAGGGATCTGGGATGGTCATGGATCCAAGACCCATTCCCTTGGCATTGCCAGTTTTCCAAGACTGAGAGTTAGGTGTGGGTCTAGGACGTGAGAACAGTCTAAAACAATAGAAAGCAACAATTCAGGAACTTCATGAAATGTACGGGACTGGAATTGTTCACCAGGGGAATATATGCTCCTACCCACTCCTCAGACAACAACCTCCCAGAAGCAAATCCACCCCATCTGCTATTGAATAATATCATCGTGAGCCAGTTGGATAAGCAACAAATGCCATCTTTCTAAGACCAGAC
This sequence comes from Equus quagga, assembly GCF_021613505.1. Classification (NCBI taxonomy): domain Eukaryota; kingdom Metazoa; phylum Chordata; class Mammalia; order Perissodactyla; family Equidae; genus Equus; species Equus quagga. The sequence continues at coordinate 25,738,670 of NC_060268.1, read as the reverse complement.
TAATAGCCCTTTGTGTCTGTGTGGCATCCGGACCCAAGTTCATTGAGATGTTGTTACTGACATTTTGATGGAAAATTGTATGTTCCAAGCTATGTTAAAACTGACCATTCACTGAGCAGGGAATTTCCTATTCTTCTCTAAATGCTCTGACATTTTCTATTTTCTAGTATTCCCCTTCTGAAGCTAGCTCCCAAAGGGCTTTTCTGTGCATCCTCATTTCCATTACAGGGTCAATGCACAAGTTAAATTTTGAATTTCTTCAGAAGCTTCTAGAGAGTGATTTCCTCTTCCATTCCTCTGCTATCTCGGGCAACTATTGGGAGCAAAGAGCTCAAGCTTGGACTATGTTGAGACAGTGTAACATCAGTAAAACATGCTCTGAATGTGATTGCTCCACACACAGTCATTCACTTAATGTCTTCTGCAGAATTTTTTTCTGTCATTCTTTAATCTTAAGCCTTGGGCATCCACCTTCTAAAATCATACGTTCCTCTTTGAAATCTACTCACACAGTGATGATACTCTACAAACTTTCCACCTCTCAGTTCTTCCTCCCAGCTTCCCTCATGCTGAGACTTACACCCTCCCAAAATGATGTTCCGAGATCTTTTGCACCTTAACAAGGCAATGATACAGAACAGTTCTTTTCCTATTCCTGTTTTTGGCTTCAGTCTTAATCCCACCCATGCAGATCTGGAAAGTTAGCACCACCTAGTGTCATTTGTGGGCATTTTTCTCAGAGACCTGTCCCCTGAGCAGCATTTGTAGACTGAGCCTGAGCTCCATTGATATTATGACCCTTGAAGGTACCTGACTCAGAAAGACTTGAAAGTTTGTACCTAAATTCAGATCCAACTACTTCATCACTGTAATTTGCCACTGGAAAATGTTGGGCTATCTACATATCACTGCCGTAAAGGCTCACAACCAAATCTTCAATTCTATAGGATAGATGAAACATGTGAAGCTCCAGGGAAAGGGCTTCAATGCCTTCGCATCAAGGGAATGGACTGTAATGGGAGCTATCCAGATCACACACCTTCCATGAAAGAATGAACCATTGTCACCTTAGACAACTCCACCTCTCTGGTCTACTTTTGTGCTCCTAATACCACACCTCATTCTACTACGTATTTATGGCAGACCTAGTCTACTCACAACCTGGCACAAGTCAATAGAGTCTCGTGTCAGTCTGGAGGCTCTAGGTAAAGTAAGTGAATCTGACTCCAGAGTAAAATTTTCCCCTGTCTCCAATGAAAGACTTAAAGGGCTATGTGTAAACAGGTCTCTAATCACCCCATATTTCTGTTTGGATATGTTTCTCAAAGTTCCTGTACATAGTTTCTGCATAGAGAATTCAGTGATGCAAATTGAGACTCTATCCTACATACACAAATAAACTCAACTATCAGTGCAGATTGATTGTGTAGAAAGGAGACAGTTTTTGTTTATTTGTTTTTGGTGAGGAAGAATGTCCCTGAGCTAACATCTGTTGCCAATCGTCCTCTTTTTGCATGAGGAAGCTTGTCCCTGAGCTAACACTTCTACCAATCTTCCTCTATTTCTTATACAGGACACCACCAAAGGATGGCTTAATGAGTGGTGTGTAGGTCTGCCACCAAGATCAGAACCTGTGAAACCTGGGCCAACAAAGAGGAGTGCAAACTTAATCACTACACCACTGGGCCAGCCCCAGAAGGCAGTTTTGCACCAGGATTTACCCACCTCTATTTCAATGAGAAAAGCAAGAGAGAAATTCTCTGCCTACAATGACTTTCCGTCTGGATATTTGCTCGCCAGCAAGGGTTAAGATGGTTCTGCCACTGCTCTTTGGCTTCCATTACCCCAAGCCATCTGGTTTCCATCACATTTGGAGGGAGCATCTCCTTGTTCAGCATTGTTTATGCCATCACACTGATCCCAGTAGTCAGACCTGACTATAGAGATTGGCTAACAAACCTGGAAGAGCCCATGTTGTAAGACAGAGGTGGAAAGTGGTGGGACAGATGGGACTTTGGTGCTGGGAAACTGTTCATGTCCACTGCTGACTCATGTCTGCTACTCAGTCTTCTCACCACCTTCCTAATCCAACAGTTGCATCTTTGTTAGGACACACCAGAGATCCGGAATGCCCACATCCTGTGGTTCCTGTACCCCTAACACCTCACATTTGATTTCCAATTCAGAGAACAAAAGCTCCTGGCTTTGGGCCAGTTCAAAAACAGATGTGGGTCACAACCGCCAACTACCCAGGAAGCGTCTACCAAGACAGGGCATGAGAACCAGCTTCTTAGAAATTCCCATACTTATGATCCATCAAACATCTAACACATGCTCAAAGAGAGAGATAGGAGACTTTCTCCTGAGTATCTTCCAGGATTTAATGCTTCCTGCTGGGAATTAAAATGCTGGGTTTGCTACTAAGATTTAAGAAGGCGGAGAGTTAAGGGAATTAATGGAAAGTAGGTATTACAACTTTATATCTACTTTAGGAAAATCTGCAAATCTATCCACAGCTTTGACGTAATGCCTTCCTATATCAATGGCCTTGCCCATCTCTAAATCCCACATGATGATCATACACTGGATAAGCTTTCAAAGCCATGAGGAGCAGCGCTTTTCCTCTCTCTGCATGTACGGCAATGGCAATGGTGATTCTGCTGATCAGAGTACCATTACTAGTGTGTGCAAGGCCTTGTAAGGATGTACTTGTACTGCAACTGTCTGTGAGAGATTGTACCTTGGCTTTCCCTGTCTATAGGTTTCTTTTAATGTTTTTGTCCCAATAAAATGGTCCTTACTGTGCACTACCTACTTAGTAAAGCTAAGAAAGATAGGAAGGGCAGGGACAAAGTGCAAATAGAGAAAGAAAGATGTTCGTACCAGAGAACATCCTGTTGTGGACTCAGAGTATTTATCACCTGAATTGATATGAAAATGGTCTCCCCAGAAAATATAAAAGCCAGTATTACAATGTGTGTTGTCTTTTGGTCTCTGAAAGAAAATATGAGATTTCACGGAGTGCAAAATCCTTGAATCCTCCAAAACAAAAAAATGCTTAGCTGTGCCTAGAATAATCCAAAGTCCTGGCAATTGCTACAGGAGGCTTCCAGCTGCCAGCTCTCTGCAAACTGTAAACTAGGCCATCCAGGGCTCCCCAATCTCCTCTTTCTGTGCCCTTTCCTTGGACTCTCCCCTCCATCACATCCTTCAAATGGTTTCTTCCATCAAAACATGATGAAGAAATTATGTGAAATCAATTCATACTAATTTGTGAGTGATAAAAACAGATGGAGGCTTTGCTTTTCTGAGGTTGAGTGGGAGGGAGGGGCATTGTATTTTAATAGAGATGATGCCATGAGCTAAAGACTAAAGCAACCAGGGCAAAATTTTCAACAGGCCCAAATGAAAGACAGAAATTTGTTCTCCCTTCATTTAAAGGCTCGGTGTGGATCATACAAGGAGAGTCTGGAGTCTTCCAGAGTGGGCACTTCTCTTCTCATGTCCAGGAAGAGGCCCAGCTGGAGCACAGAGCCAAAGAGAATATTAACCTGCATGTGGAGACAGGTCTGCAGCAGAGGGCAGAATTGGGGCCAACAGGGAAAAAAAAATAAAAAGGATACCTAGAAAAGATTTCATTTCAATAGTGGGAATAGCTTTATAATAGTTGAAAGCTTGATCAACAGTGAAACAAACGTCCTTGTCAGTGAGTGAGTTCAGGTGGATGACTACACTGGGAAGGTTGGCTACATTGGCTGGAGGTCAGAACTCAATGACCTGAGCTCTGTGTCTTTTTGGAATCATTACAGGATATTCTATGTTGTAGCAATATCGAGATTTCCACCAAAAAGCAACACAGTTATTATTTTGGTGTATTCTTTCCCAGTTTTGTTTTCCAATGTTTAGATTATTACATACTCTGTATATGTAGTCATACTCCATATACACATTTGTTTTTTTTAACATTATATAATAAATTCTCTATGTTATTAGATACTTTCCCTAATCAGTGTTTTTAACGAGCAACATTAATTTGTATCTTAGAACAAACTATAGTTTACTCAATCAGTTCTCTTATGACTGAGAATTTAGGCAGCTTCTACATTTTTCCTGTTACAAAAATTGCTGTGATGAACATATCTGTACTTAAATACTTTTTGTTATTTAAAATTATTGTATATGTATATGAGGAAACTATATATATAAGCTATACATATATTTAATACATACATGTAAAATCTGAAACCCCTATTTCCTCAAAAAGAAGCTTCAAAATAGGGCTGTTGGCCAACTTGGATACATAAACCCTTAGGATTGGAGACAAAATTGTCAAATTCTACTACAAAACTTTTTAACAAATTAATTTAGCCATACATACATATTTAAAATAATGTATTATATAAAATAGTATATTAATTTTGAAATGCTTTTTTCCATACGAATAGTTCATAAATTTTATTCAAATTCTTCACAAGCATCTCAAATCATTGTATTTGTCACCAATAAAGCTGCTTTTTTTAATACTCACACATTTTTCCAGAGCATATCAAACTTACTTGGTTCTAAGTTGTCTGAATTATAGCACATTATGAATCCATATATGAAGCTATCACTAAACATCTTTGAACCGCAATACCTGTTCACAAAACATTAGAACAGTTGTTTTGACATTTATCCTGTAAGGAAATAATCATGATGTCCACAAGAAAAGATTTCCTTTAAAAGATTTATTTAAACAATATTGAATATTTGTAATTTCAAAGACATATTTGCAAGAATAGTTACTAAGTTTTGTTAAATTACTTAGTCACCTTTTTACTAACCTCATCAGCTGACTTCCTTGAGTATCTATGAACCAGCATTGAATGAGATCATCCCAGGTTAATGTGTCTTCGCTAAACTGTACTTAATTGTGCAAAATAAAAAAATTGCGTGAAAGCATTGTAATATTGCTTTTTGTAATTTTTATAAGGAATCCATTTTATGGGGATTCTCTCTTCTCTGACAATGATAAACCTCACTTTATATTCAAACAGGTATAGTATGTTCTTAAAGTCAATTTGCCAAAGTGGAACTATTTGCTCAAACTAGTATAAATATTTTCACCCTGTTGGTATAAACTAATTGGTTTCCAATAAAAATACAACAATTTATATTGATACCAACATCTTGCCAGCATTGAGAACATCACTTTTTTTCTAAAAGGATTGCTTAGATATCTGTACAAAAAAATGGTTTCTTAATTCTTTATTTGCATTTTTATTACCAGAGAGTTAAAACATTTTTTGAAGTTTGTTGACCAATAAGTGAATTTCTGCATTTGCCCTTTGTCCATTAATTTTTTAGGTTTTTAGTGTTTTACTCATTGATTTGTGTGATTGTAATCATTCTGTGCCTCTGAGTTTTATAGCATTTAACCACAATAACAGCATTGGTGAAAGATTTTAGAGGTATTCCGATGGCAGAGGTTGGTGATGGCAAAATGCCAAGAAACAGTGAAAAAGAAGAAGAGGGTTTTTGTACTGCTGTATTTCACTGTGACTTCAGTACTCGGTACCACGGAGGTTGAAGTTTATTAAGCCTTTGTTCAAAAACACTCAGCTGTAATCCACTCTGTATGTCTCAGCATTGGGAAGAGTCCTGTGAGTGTCAAGGGAGAGTAATAATACATGAGTTTCTTCATCTTTTCCCCCTATCTCCTCCCTTTAGTGATTTACTCCACATTGTCTAGGGCAGTGGTTTCAGAATATGAACAGGGATCACCAAAGTCATCAATAATAAATAATCCCAACGACACATTTTAATTATATTTATTAAATATGCCCATGGCAACGTAAAAGAAAATATCATGGAAGAAATAAAGGGAATGGAACTAACAATGACTGTGAACCTGTGCACTGGGTCACACACTAATATATGGTGAGTCAAGAAGTGGAACCCACATCTGTCTAATTTACACAATTGCTCCTTTCAAAGAGCTCAATGCCTAGTACAAAACAAAACAAGTGCTTGGAAAGCGGTTGTTGTGAATTGCATTCCATCTCATTGGAATAGGACATGCTTTCAGAGTCCAAATTTTTTTTAAAATATTGTCTTTCTGAAGGCCGTAACTAGAAACAGATTTACAAGGTGAAACTGTGTCACTGAATCCCCAAATTCTAACAGTTCATGTGTCTTGTTCTGATGAGAAAACTGCTGACTGAGAGAGTAGAGATGGCAAGAACACCATTTTTATGTAGCCCTGGACAAATGGCCCCCCGATGTGATGAAGAGTACAGAGTCTTCACAAAGAAAACCTGAGTTATTAGAAAGTCACAAATAAGTAAACAGATGGTGGCAGGGAAAATATTGTTGGGTAGAGTTAGCTGGGAAGCGCTCTTGGAGATGAATCTTCAGTTGGTCCTTAGGATGGTGGAAGACCTAGCAAGACCAGGAATATTATTGCAGAGTCAGAAATTTCCCTCTCTGACATAATGCCACCAAGGAGTCTCCTCATCCCACAACAAAGGCATAATTTATCCCTACCCATTTAAACAATGTGTTTTTGAAAGATATTTACTGGGAACTAAGAAATATTTCTATTCACTTCAGAGGACCAATCAACATTAATACCATAGATCTGAAAACTTACACATCCTGGGCTCTCTTTCGTTTTTCTCTTGACCCTGCATATTTTGATCCAAGAGCACAGGGATTAATCCCCTCATCCTGGGATTTCCATCACCAGTTGACACACCAAGTCGAATTGCTCTTTTTAAATCTATGAGACCAAAAGCAATGCACATGGTAAGAAAACTATACCTACGCTTCCCCACAGAGTGTCCAAAACAAGTAGGCTTATGGCTTAAAGGATAGAATACGTCAACTCACTCAAAATAAAATCAAAAGAGCCCATTTTGATTCCCATTTTCAGGGAATATATACAATTCCCAGAAATAGCACTTTTAATTAAATTCTCATTTTTAGTGCAGAAATTGAGCATATCATTCTTGGATTGCTTATTTCCTAAAAGAATAGACTCTTTTAGATAATGTTTCAACATATAATGATGGGTTTGTAACATTTCTTTCTGTTATAGCAGACTGGAGGCATTCACAATTACAGAAAGTAGAAATATAACCAGCTTCCTGCTTCTCACAATAAATCATGAAGAAAAGAATATTCAAAGCCAAAAAACAAAGTTTAAAACATTTTAAGATCTCATATTAATGCTAGTTGCAATAGCAACATGTAACTTTACAGAAGATAGATATTTATGTCATCATCTTATCCTAATGATCCATATTAGCCTCATTAAATCATGATGTGCACCTTGACATGATGCAGGATTCAGGACACAACATCACCTACCCAGTGTTCTTACCAAAAATAAATAAATAAACTGAGCTAATCAAACCTCTAGTTCTAATAGGAGACAAGGGAGCAAGAAGAACAAATTAAAGGATTTCACAAAGAAATAGTTAGACAAATCCAGGAGGTGAGACATTCTACAGGACAACAGACCAGGGCCTTCAGTAATAAATGAGATGAAAGGAAGGAAAAGAGAAAAGGTGCAGTGGAAGAGGACTATTACACATTAAAGAAAGTGAAAAGATATAGCAACCAAATTAAATACATAGTCATTAACTGGATTCTTGCTTTAAAAAAACCATCTGTAAAAGACATTGTGGAAAGAATTAGGAAAATTTACTGTGGGCTGGCTACTAAATGATTTCAGGGAATTGTTAATTTTGTCAAGCGGGAATTGGTATTATGGTTATGTAGGAAAATATTTTTTTAAAAAATGTATGCTGAAATGTTTAGGAATGAATAGTCATGATGTTCATAATTTATTGTTAAGTACTTGACCAAAGTAAATGGCAAATGTGGCAAACATGCATGATGGTTAAATCTAAATCTAGGTGATGAGTCCACAGATGTTGATTCTATTAATTCCTTTTTTGTAATGTTTCAGAACCTTTCACTAAAATTTTTTCTAAAGTTTTCATTTTTAAATATCCAAGAAGTCTTCAGAATATTTAAACAGTGAAAAAGTAAAATGCAATATGCTGCATGAGAATTAGCATATTTTCTTAAAGACTGCGGCTCTGTTCAGAGAACATATTTCAAAGGACATATTTCTAAGGCGACAATGAAGACTGTTGCTGACTATATTGTGAAGTAAATAAGAAAACCACTAATGGTAATGTTGCACATTTTGTATTATTCTTATTCAAGACACAGGCGTAAGTGAGGTATGTTAAAATCACTGATTTTCAAGATCTGACATGATAATAGTTCAAAACCAAGCCTTCCAGTTGTGGGGAAGGGGAGGTGGTTCCAGACTTCCACAGATGCTCCGATGAACTCCCATTAGTTGATTGTCAAGATCACTTTGCCCTCAGGTGGGTGAGCATCATACAGAAGGTAAGAGATGGTTTTGACAAAAGTCAAAGTATGTCAGAGGGCCCATGAATGAGGGGGCATAACTAGGACTCTATTTTTGGAACTTATGTGGGTGTCAGTACTAAACCCTGATCTCTTCTAATTTCTGTCCAGTTGCTAAGTATATTATTTGACCCTTTAGCTCTGCAAGTCGTGTTGTTCTTTTTCTCCTCTTTATGATTTTGCCAAAAATTCAAGTTACCATTCCAATTCTCTGTCCCTTAAACAAGTAAACATTATTTTTAATGGAAAGGCTGAAGTATTGCCACAGAAATGTAGTATGGGTACTGAAGGTGATGTAGTCAGTCTCTTGGCCTTCACTGAGCCCTTCCTCTGTCATCAAAGCACAATCATCATGAATCCGGCATCTGACCCCCAGAGCACCACCAAGAAGAAACCAGAGGCGCATGATCATGGTCCTTCATTATAGAGACTCCAAGTAAGTATTTGGGTCAATTTTATCATTGTTACAGAACTGGAGGCTAATGCTCAAAATGGCTTCTGACCACTTATTCATTCATCAGTCAAAGCATATGATATAATTGATGTGCTAATCACTAGCAAACGGGTAGAGAGTGGTGAAGCAATAAGGACAGCCTGGGTTTTACTGCTGCCATTGCAGCTTCAGCATCACAAATAACATAGATTTCAAACAATAGTTCTCAAAGGATGGTCATTGACCTCTAGGGGCCCCAAGAGGTTTTCAGGGAGTTCATGAAGTCAGAACTCTTTTCATAATGATACGAAAACATTATTTTCCTTTTCCATTGTGTTGACATTTGCACTGATGGTGCAAAAGCAATGGTGGGTAAAGTGCCGGTACCTTACCATGAATCAAGGCAGCTGCATCAATTCTGTGTTAGTAGTCATTGTCTTCTTCACTGCCACATATTCACAGGGGAAAAAAGGTAATTTCACTTAAAAATGCTATTGACTGTATTAGATTGTGAGGGCTGCCATATCAAAATACCACAGACTGAGTGACTTAAAAAACAGAAATTGATTTTCTCATAGTTCTGAGGCTGGAAGTCCAAGATCGAGGTGCCCAGATTTGGTTTCTCTTGACGTCTCTCTCCTTGGCTTGTGGATGGCCACCTTCTCACTGGGTCCACACATGATCTTTCCTCTGTGCATGTACATCCCTGGTGTCTCTTATCTGTGTGTGTCCAAATTTCTTCTTAAGCAGACCAGTCAGTTTTGATTAGGATCCCCCCTAGGGTGCCACCATAATCCAATCCAAAAGATCTCTTTTAGCTTAATTATCTCTTTAAAGTCCCTGTCTTCAATACAGTCACATTCTGAGGTGGTGAGGACTTCAGCATAAAAATTTTGAGAGAACACAATTCAGTCCATAATATTGGTGAAACAGTAAAAATATTAATTTTATTAAATCTTAACTCTTAACTATATGTCTTTTCAGTATTCTGTGTGACAAAAGGGGAAGTCAACATAAAGCACTTCTGCTGCATTCCAAATTATGGTAGTTATCTCAAGAAAGGCATTTGTGTGATTGTTTGAGTTGCAGGCTGAACTAGCCACTTTTTCCAGAGGAACACCATTTTTGCTTGAAAGAATGACTCACAGACCAACCTATGGTTGCTCGGACTTGTGTGTTTGGTAGGCATCTTCTTCAAAGTGAATGAACGGAGCCTGTCACAACAAGAAAAACAGCTCATAGCTGTTGCTGATGACAAAAATCTAAGCTTTCAGGCAAAAATTAGACTTTAAGAAAACTTGTATCTGTCACAGTGAGCTGGATGACTCTCCAATGTTTAAATACTTCTCTGATACCAAGATATTGATGGTAATATTAATTACAATGATATAGTATAATGAAATGTGTCAACATGTGGAAGTTGCCTAAATCAGTGAACCAATTATTTCCCCAATGATAAATGAATAATGTTATAAAACCAAGCATGAGTGAAATATCCATGTAAAGTGCAATATAGACCAATAGATTTTTTTGTAATAGAATATGAAAAGTTCATTAACATCCCACATTGCAACTAACCTTCTTTTTGACCTACATACCTGTATACTGCCAGGTTTTTCTCATATATTTCAATAAAATCAACATATTGTCATAGATACAATACATAAACAGACATGAGAATCCAGCTGTCTTCTGATAAGCCAGCTCCTTTCGGACAGATATATGAAGACTATAATCAAACACCCCCAGAATCTCCCTTCCTTGTCTCTATTCTCCATGTTTTTTAGCTGTTCCTCCATGTATGTGATTTGAAGTCTCTCCAACAGCCTGATATTCTCCTTTTAATTCACTGCAATTTTTCTGTAACTCTCAAAAACTACATATCAATACCGAGAGCAAGGAGTGGAAATAAATAAAGCAATGTTCACATCCCAAATATTCCAAGCCTGGAAGATACCCCTGTCTAATCTCAATTTCATTTCTGGGCTTGGTATCCCATGAATTTTCTCAAGGTTCACTGAGTCTCCAAGCATGAAGCTTGGTCTCAGCTAAGACTGGACATTACCGTGGTAAACCCAGTTCCCACACATTGTCCCTTTCCTCTAGTCCCCCTGAGAATGAGTTTTCCTGACACTGAGAACATGGCCCAGCCTCCTTCCAGGAAGAACTGAAATTCAGGACACACCTGCCCTGTGTCTGCCTTTCCCCCTTCACACAGAAGACCATCTCATACAGCAGTGAAAATCCATACAGAGAAAGAAAATGCCAGATTTGCCAGGCCACTCTATGGCCACTTCTGGGAAAATCACCCCTCACAGTGGAGCTGAGGGAGTACCTTGAGAAACTTTCAAATAATAAATGCCAGAATAAACCAAAGAAGACTGAGTATTTGCCTAGTGAGCCAAATAATATCACTGAGCTAGGATTGACTTATTTGATTTCTTGTATGTTCCTTCAAAGTTGGGTCCCTTGGCCAAGTTTTGAAACTTCCCTCGACCATTCTAGAATCTTTCATCTGAACACCCAAGGGAGTGAATATATGATCCTCGAGGTCTCTCTCAGCTGTGACATTCTATGATTCCTCTGCAGAGTCACAATTGATCCTTGGTCACCCATGTTGGTGGAAAGAATGTGATTTGAATACTCCAAGTACACAGCATGAAACTCATTTCTGTTTGGTGTTAGAATATATTTCTTGGTGTGAAGGAAATCAAAACAAATTTATCTCCCCAATGACACCTAACTCAGGCTAATGTTAAAAATCAATTTGTTTGCAACTAATGGTGTTGCGCTCCACTAAACCAATGTTAGGTAGTATTGCTTAAAGTGGTGTGGTGCCAGAGAGAGAGCAGGGGACTCAGAATTGGGAAGATGTGAGTTCTGGTCGTGGCTCTGTCACTTCCGAGCTTATCCTCTCTGAACATGAGATACTGCATCCTTAAAATGGATTCAGAAGACACTTTATGAGCATTCACTGAGTCAGGCACTGTGCTGGCACAGGGTATACAGAGATGAACAAGACAAATCCCTTCTCTCAAGGGTCTCTACCTAATGAACAAGAGAGCAAAAGAGTTTTGAGTGCAATGACAGACATGAGCAGTAGAAGCCATGAAAATTCAGGGAAGGGGTGGGCGCCTAACCCAGTCCAGTCTTGAGCCATTGTAGAGGAGGAAGACCATTTGTTTGCCCTCTAGGCTCTTCTGGCTCGTCCAAGAATTAAATTGACATGAGACAGAATAGCAGGAGAAAATCAAAGAAAGTTTATAACATGAATACACGGTAGAAACCCAGGAAAATTGAGTAACTTGCCAGACTGTCCAAAGCCACAACCTTAAATACCATCCTCAGCTAAAGACAAATGAGAGTGTTGCAGGTAATGGTCGGATCTTCAAAGGGAGGAAGACAACTTACATGGAGATGGAAATGCAAATGTTTCTTAAATAAATGTGTGCTGGGCAACCAATAGGCAGAAATTTGATTAAAAAATGGGCTTGTTAGTGTGTTTATATCACACTTAGTTTAAATTACACTATAGTTATCTTATGGTATTAGTTCCTTCCTGAAACAGTACTTCTATCTTAAATTCTTTTAGGCAATTAAAGGGAAGGTCTGTTTCTTTCAGAGTCTTCTGTTCCTAAAACTAATCAAGCCAAATACATACATTTTGGGGTGGCCAGTCCTCTTCCCCTACAGTCCCAACTTTGACATTTTTCAGAAGGTTCACAGTCCAGAATCTAAGTTGGTAGATTTTCCATGTCACTGAACAGGTCTCTTAGTGCTGATAATAGATGACTTCAGCTAAATTCACTTCAAAAAGCGGTGATGCAGGTGGGCTCCAAAAGCTAAGCCTATGTTGTATAAGCAAGCAATCAGGTATTTAATATAAAGCATTTCTATGGAAACAAAAAGAAAAACAAAGTTAATGGTTGGAGCAAATTATAAACCAGTTTCTGAGTCCAGGGGACAGTCAGTCAAGAAGATTTCTAGATGTCAGTGTTGAAGCATCTTTTGCAGTTTGAAATGTCTCTGATAGTGTCATTGGGTGTTCAGGCATCCTTTTGAGTGGCTTACACAGTAACAGGCATGAGTCTCTCTGAAGTTTACATCAAGTCATCCAACTTGAGTCTGTAGAGCTTCAGGAACAAGGGTGTTTTCAGTTCTCAATAATTCCAATTGAAAATGATGGGAAAAAATTGAAAACATTAGTTTGGAGATTTTTAGTGGGATATTTCGGAGACTAGAAGAATTCAGGATCTACTGCAGCATGCAGATATGAAACAAAACCTCAAGGACAATTTATAGAACTAGAATCTAATATTCACAAAGTGTATTATAGTTTCTACTGAAACATAACTTTTCACTTTAAAATCACCTTCATTTTTAACTAAGATAACCAAATTAAGAGTAATTGGTTTGTAAAATGTCTAGTTTCAATCAACTTGGCCCAATTAGTTACATAAGGACAGCAAGAATAGCAATTGATTATCTAGGCTCTTTTAAATCTGCTTTGCTGGAACTTTTCATAAGGAATCTCAGGTTGAACTTTATAGGCCTCTCAAGGCCAGGACAGCAAAGCCAAGGACATATCATAAGACTTGATGCAATACCTTAGATTTGGGTGAATTCCTCTCTTCTCTCAAGATTCCCCCAAAGTATCCTGAGGGTTTTTTTTATATCTACCAGGACAGTGACCTTCTTTACTCACCTGGTAAGGTTGTTGGAAACCCTGTGGCTTTATTTCACCAAGTGGCTTTCCAAGTGGCTTGATTTCACAAAGTCAACCTTTATTCCTCAAAAGCTGTCTGGTTATACCTGAGTCTGCGTATGTTTCTCTCAAATATGACATTCCAGTCAAAGCTTTGGGAATATAACCAATGTTTACAATTGTGTCCTGTTATAAGGAGAACAGGTCCTTATTGAACTTATGCAAATAACTGTATCGTCATGAAAATAGAAATATTTATTCACTAAGAGTTTCCAAATTCTGGAGAGATCAGGTAGAGAGAAAAAGATAAATGTTTCAATTCTGCTTACAAAATAATAATTTACCAAATTGCTATAAGTCATAGTTAGCTTAAGAGAAAAGAGAAAAAGTTTTCCTTAAATCTGAAAAAACAGAACATTTAAAAAATTAGCAATATTTTAAATGAAAAGTCATAAAAATTATAATCATCCTCATCAGTTCATTTAGTCTCAGGCAATCATCTCTTGATCTTGATCTTCTGTTAGCAGTGTCATGAAGTCATTAGTTTCTATGTTAGAGTTCTGTAATTTCAGACTCAGTTTAGTTTTGTTATCTGAAAGTTGATCAGAAACCTGTATTCTAGAGTAAGCATCCTTTCCACAAATCTTTTTGAAGATGAAACATTCACAAAAGCCTCAGAGTAAAACAATAAATATCAGTAAACAACAAAAGTCTTAAAAATGGCAATCAACAAAGATATTTGGTTATGTCTGTGACATACAACACTTTAATATAATAAGTAGAAATATGACTGATAACCAGGACAGATCAGCATTTTAAGAATCTTATATAATTTTTTAAAGATGCACATCAATAACATTTACCCACACAATATCATAGGTCCCTATGAAACATTGCCTAGTTATCCACTTAACCAAAGTGATAACAGAAGATGTTAATGGCAAACGTAGAGAAAAGGCCTTGAGAGACCTCAGCCTTTTTGAAGAGAGGAAATTATTTTGACTAAACATAGATTTTTTTCTCTTTTATGTAGATTTACTCAAAGGTGAAGAAAAACCATTTATAATCTCTTTACCAAGAGCAGACTAAAAGTTTAAGTAAATTATCCTTTTAAGAGAGGGAAAAAAACAAACTCTAATTTTGCATCAGCTTACTTTTGATATTTATTTTTCTTTACAGACTTTTTAAAGCTTCTTAACAAACAAAAAAATCTCTATATTTTTATCCCCTTTTTTATTGAAAACATACATCTTACTTTTGTTGAATGCTAAGATGTTTTCATTATTAAATTTTAGTGAAAACTGAGAAGTAAGCAATTATGAACTTTTTTTACATTAGAGTTCTGTGGCTTGGCAAATTTATAAACACTTTTTATAGTATCTAGAGACATGCTACTGCATAGTACAATCTTCAATAAATACAAGACGTTTTAGTTTTTCTGTAATAAGAAGCCAAAAGTAGGTAAACCTGTCTTTAATAATTAATATCTAATATTTTATCTCATTTAGAGATGATCTAGATATTCATTGAATTTTTATCACTTAATTTAACTGAGCAAAACTTCAGACTTTCAAGTTACCAAGGAGAATTTGGAAGTTATTTTAAGTACACATCCATAAACTATAATTATTGCTAAAAGTTTACCTATAAACTTTTATCTCACTTACATCTATATCATTGCTACCAACAATATGTTTAAATTACCCATTAAAACTTTATGAGACATTAGACAAAATCAGTTATTTAAAGCTATCATTTTGCTGAGAAATTTGTGGCAGGGATAATATCAGCTTATGAGTAGTAAACCCATGCTGCATGTCTGCATCATAGCCAAATATTGACAACTCTGAGGACATGCCTATCTCAATCAAACCAACAAATATAAGCAAGCTTTCATTTACCAAAGATTATTTAATATCATCTTAACATGAAAGATATTTGAGTTATTTTCTAATACAATTAGAAATAATTTATATAAATGCTTACTTTAAGCCAATTAAACAGAGCTCTTAATTTTGGCCATACCATCTGGAGGTAAAATATCACACATATATAACATACATATAGACATATTTACACAAAGACTCCACAACTATTTTTTAAAACTTCAGGACAATGTACTACACCTTTAAAAGTCTGCACAAAGCATTTAATAGAGGCCCTCTTTCTACATGTACAATTTAATTATACAGCAATTTACTTTGGGATGTGGGGGAGGTTTATTATCTTTTTTCTTATCACCTGATAGTAACCTCTAGTTTTTATCTCATACAGTGTGGGCTCAGACAACCCTATCAATGTCCTTTAGCATATTTAATTAACATTGTCTGAAGGGCAGATTTATATGCTGTCTTACAATCAAGCAGGGGAAACATTCCCCATGAGACACAATGTCTATCCCCACAATACCATTTCTAATACAATCATGCAAAAGAGATGCAATCACTTCACATAAAGCCCATCAGTGTATCAATTTTCCTGCAAAATTCCATCTGAATTCATAAGAATAACTCTTATACCTCTAATCATAGCTTTCATTAGGAATTTATCAATAGGTCTTGGTCTTATAATTTTGGATAGAGGAAGCATTCCACAGCCAGGCATAACGTGCATTTCCAAAGCACACTCAAAAAGTTGATATAATCTCTTCATATAATATTAGCTCAAACATTACAACACTTACAATCTTATCAAGACTTTTACTTTTTTTCAATTTAATTGTAGCCTGAGTCAGGTTCTTAAGGCTAGTCATTTTTTTTTTGTATTTCCTTTTTAATTTTGTCTTTTCATAATTACCAATAAAACAAATGTGATGAGAGCTCTCTAAAAATTTTTTTTCAATTTAGAAGTTTTTCCAATTAATGATCCATCATCTCATCAAATTGATGAGTAGGATCTTAATAATTACTCAAACCAATAAGTCTTTATGGATTAGCCATGGGCACGAAAGCCATCCCCAAAAGAAGTGCAAAAGTTCACTCCCAAAGATGGTCTAAGAAAGTAAAGAACTTCATTGCACAGGCAGTTTGTACCAGCATTAACAAGCAACAAAGAGTGAGACAACAAAGGCCCCTAATGAAAGCAATGGAGACTCCTTAAAACAAACTCCCCTGAGAGCTGACACAGCCAGATGAAGAGAGTAGTCCATCTCAGAACCGCAGTCTACTCAACTGGCCACCAAGATACACACTGGTATTTGCATCCTCCATAAGGTGGAGACCAGAAGGTCACAAAGCAAGCTCTCAAGACATAGAACAAAACCAAAGAAAAACCCTCACCTTATATGAACATTAACAGCTTTAGCTAAACTTTGGATCTCTTGGAACCAGACTAATACTTAGAAGTGAGGTGCCATGGGGTTGGGGATTGTGTGTTGTTTTATAGAGCACCTAGTTGCACAGAAATTTCCTTGATGTTGATGGGGGACCTGTGTCATCTACCCCATTCTGTGACCAACTTATCTGATCATGGGAGTCTCCTTGAGGTGGCGAGTGCCCTAATAGCTCTTAAGTGCTTGACTGGGGGCCACCAAGTTTGTGCCCTCTTTGTCTTCCGAGATGCTCTTAGCAACAGTTTCCTCTTCATGCACATATTCCCAGACAACAGGCTTATAGAGGTGCCTGCATCTTGCCCTGTGGTTTTTTGTTTTTATGACAAAAGGAACAAATGACAGAGTGGCCATCTCTTGGAGGAGAAGGATCCATAAACCAATGAGTATTCAAGCCAAATTTCCCAGAGTCACTGAGTCCAAGAAGCTAGCATCACCAATATTTTC